>NC_044994.1:17054463-17355892 GCF_008728515.1 Papio anubis
TGGATATGAACATCTCTGCCAATCCACACAGTAAAAAGTTTCATGAGTCTTGATCTGCTCCTCCATAGGTGAGGCCAGCAGTTTGAATGGACAAGTTCAAATCCAAGGGAATGTATTAGGAAACCCAGTTGTGGCCATTAGTCAAGCCTTACCCTCTGATTTAGCTTTATTAGTAATTAAGTTGATATTTTGATCTCCATTAATCTCCTGTGTCTACTTCTCAACTGGTTCCAAACATAGGAAGGGAAAAGAAATTTATTATTAATTGGTGACCTGGAATGCCAACTTAGAGCCACAAGTATTGTATTCTTCTAGGATGTTTCTTACTTATCAGAGAAGCCTATCTTCTCATTTTGGAATAATAATATTACTTTATCTGATTAGTCATTTATGTATTCATTTATTCAATGATTATTCATTGAGTATTTATATACTATAAACATGCTGAATATATAGTGGTCAGCACAAATAGACAAGTATGAGAATACTACTATACTATTATATATACATATACAGGTATACACATATGTACATATATACATATATATACACACAATTAGACTATACTGAGTACCACTAAAGAGTGACACAGAGGACATATTCCATGAAAGCAGATAATAAAGAGATTTTATTTAATTAGGAAACTCAATAAAGGCTTCTCTGAGGAAGTAATAATCAATTAAGCAGGGATCTGAGGAATGACGTGTTATTAACTAGTTGAAGGGGGCAGGAAAGACTATTCTAGTCCCATGTAAAAGCCCTGTGATGGGAAGGAGTATGGCAAGAACAATGGAATTAAAGGAGTCCACAGTGGATTGAGAAGGAGATAAAGCGATACTGGAGATGAGGTTGGGGGGATAGGTAGGGGTCAAATCATGCAGAACCTGAAAGCCACATTAAGTAAGAAGTTTGTTTTTTCCTTAAGAGCAAGGGGAAAAATGTCAGCTTGGCAGGAGGTCAGGCAGATGAGGTGGTTTGGACTAGGGTGGTAATGATAAAGTTAGAGAAGGAGCCACCTTGGAGAAATATTTAGAAGATAAATTTCTTCTAAATATTTAGAACAACTTAGTCATAGGTGGGATGGGAAGCATAGGAAGTGTCAAGGGTGACATCTAGGTTTCTAGCTTGTACGTCTAGATGGATGGGGGCCATTTACTGAGAGAAGAAATCCTTGGAGAATATCATATTTGGGAGGAAAGATGATGAGTTTGGTTTTAGACCTGTTGAGTCTGATATCAGGCTTTTCAGACAGAGAAGAAAAGATCCAGTAGGTAGTTCAATTTATGGGTCTTGAGAGGAAAAAGGTGATCTGGGCTGGATAAGTTATGTATACATGGTCAGTGAATAAGTTATGTATACATGGCAATTAAAGCTGTACATTTGGATGAGCTTATCTGGAGAAAGTTTACAGAAAATAGAGTCAAAGACCAAGACCTACAAAATTTCAACATTTAATGATGAGATAGAAAAGAATATGCCTGAAAAGGAGAATAACAACTAGAAATGACAGAGATAAGAAGAAAATCAGGAGAATACCACATAAGCCACGGGGAAATGCTTAAGGAAGGCGATGTGCTTAACTGTGGAACATCGCCAAGACAGAGAAGAAGTGAGCTGAAAAATGTTCATGGAATTCAGTCACTGAGACCTTAACAAGAGACATTTTCCTAGAGACATGGGACAGACCTCTGTCTGGAGACAGCTGAGTACTGAGTGGTACTCAAAGGAACAGTAAGCCTAAGAAAATTCTTCTAGAAACTTTTCTGTGAAGGGAAGGAAGAGAGAGGCAGGGCTGAAGTTGGCAAGTATTTTTAAATGTGACTTAAGATGATTTAACAAGTTCAATGGGAAAGGTTTGCTTGAGAAAGAGAGTCTGCATATATGAAAGTAAAAGAATCATTGATAGTGTAAGGTTTCTGTGAAGATGGGAGGGGATGAAGGGTAAAGTGCAGAACAAAGAATTGACTTTAGGTAAGAGGATGAACAGCTCCTCTATCATAAAAAGAGAGAAGCAAAGTTTACTTGTAGATTTGTGGATCAGAAGCCAGTGCATTCTTATTGGATGGCCTCTGTTCTCTGTGAAGTGGGTGAGGTCATATGCTGAAGGTGAAGGGTGAGCAGGGAGTGGGGTGAGAGAGCATAGAGATGACTTGTACACTTACAGAAAGTAAGACATTGACTTGACCAAATCATGTGTGTGGATTGTTGGACAGGACTGATGGCCCATTTGAGTTGGGTGATCTTGAACTTAGGGTGAAACAGTAATAATTCCTCGAACAATTAAGCATAGCTTTTTTGGTTTGCTTGTTTTATTTTGTTTTGTTTTGTTTTGTTTGAGATGGAGTCTCTTTCTGTCACCAAGCTGGAGTGCAGTGGTACGATCTGGGCTCGCGCTAACTGTAACCTCCGGCTCCCGGGTTCAAGCAATTCTCCAGCCTCAGTCTCCCAAGTAGCTGGGACTACAGGCGCCCGCCACCATGCCCAGCTAATTTTTGTATTTTTTGTAGAGACAGGATTTCGCCATGTTGGCCAGGTTAGTCTCAAACTCCTGACCTCAAGTGATCCTCCCACCTCAGCCTCCCAAAATGCTGGGATTACAGGTGTGAGCCACTGTGCCCAGTCAAGCATAGTTATTTTTACAATGTGTGTCTAAAAACTCTATTGCCTACAGATTTGTTTATTTTGTCTTTAAGATAAAATCTTGGTTGTTGGTCAAGTCTTGTCTCCTCATATGCCTAGTATTTTTGGTTGTGTGTCCAGTTGTTTTTTATTTTAACAATGAACATTTATTATCTCACAGTTTCTGTTAGGAGCAGAGTTGAGGTGCAGTTTAGCTGGATGGTTCTTGTTAGGCTCTCCCTTGGGCTTGGACTTAGGTATCAGCCCAAGCATCACCACCTGAAGGCTTGACTGAAGCTGCAAGAGTTAGTTCACTCCCCTGGCCATTGGTAGAAGGCCAAGGCCTCAGTTTCTCAGTACATGGACTCTCCATAGGGCTTGCAATTTCTCTGACATGGCAGCTGACTTCCCCAGCATGCGTGATGCAACAGAGCAAGAGAGAAGTGAGTGCTCAGTTAGTTTTGATTGAATGTTTGCCATTGCTACTGGCAGGTGCTGGGTTGAGGGCGCTAGCAAGTCCCAGGCCATCTTTATCCAATCAGGAATTGAGAGATAAGAAACTTTAGTCCCTGTGAGGGATCCTACATTTCCAGTTCACTTTTCCTTCTTGGATGTGGTCTTGGGGTCCCAACTAATATTCTGGGGTGTTTTCCAGGATGCCTCCTTCTCAACAGGGTTTGAACCCCTATTTCAGACTCCCCAGAGCCTCAAGACTATCAAAATTCCTACCCAGCTTCTCAGGGTCTCAGCTGTGCCTTCAGAATTTCAGGTGCCTGTAGCTTGCTGATTTCAAACCTTAGGGTCATCACAGTCCACTCAAGGGTTTGTTAAAGCATAGCTTGCTGGGTCTCGCCCAGATGTTCTGATTCAGTAGATCTGGGGGTGGAACATGAGGCTCTGCATTTCTAACAAGTTCCCAGGTGCTGCTGCCTGCTCCATGTCCACTCTCTGAGAACTACTGTCCCGGGGAAAAGGTAGCCTTAATTGGACTTCACTCCTCTCTAGGATCTTGGCAGTGTGAGTTCTCACTGTCTTGGTGACTTTCCAATGTCCTCAACCCAATGTTTCTTTTCATATATGATCGTGTGATCAGAGAGGGCTAATTTGAACCACCTACTTTGCTGTTGCCAGAAGACAAACTTCCAAACTAATAATGATAGCTAATACTTAGTGAGAAGGTATTCCATGTCAGACTATGGCTGGCATGGCTGTTGAGTTGCACAACTCCTGGGGGCATTATTCACGCTGTGTTTGTTTGTTTGTTTATTTATTTATTTATTTACTTATTTTTGAGGCAGGGTCTCACTCCGACACCCAGGCTAGAGCACAGTGGCGCAATCATGGCTCACTGCAGCCTTGAACTGCTGGGCTCAAGTGATCCTTCTACCTCTAGTCTCCTGAGTAGCTGGTACTACAGGCGCAGAGACCACCACACTGGCTAATTTTTTATTTTTCATTTTTATTTTTTGTAGAGATGGGGTTTCGTCATGTTGCTTGAACTCCTGGGCTCAAGTAATCCGCCTGCTTTGGCTTCCCAAAGTACTGGGATTACAGGCATGAGCCACCCTGCCTGGTCAACTTTGTGTGTGACATGAATGTCTGTGCAGCCGCCTGGCGTTGTGTGGAGCAGTAGCCCCGTGTAGCTGGGCACTGTGTAGTGATCTTTATATGTGTTGTCTCATTCACCCTCAAGAAATTCCTATTGACATGATTGTCCTTATTTTTAGATGAGGAAATAGAAACAACACATAACCTTCCTAAGGTCACAGGGTTTGTATATGACAGCACTTAGAGGTAAACTAGGTTTGTCTCATTACTAGGACTCTCTTTTTGATTTGTGGAAACAAAGTTTGCCTTAAGCCTTTGACCTTCCCACATTCCCTATCTGTGAAATGGGCACAATAGTTCTTATTCTCCACATCATAGTCTGGGTAGAATGAATTAACAAAGCAGTGGACTTAAACTCTTGAGAGTTTTTTGGGATAAGAGAATTAACTTTCATTATCACAGTTCTGTTCAGGAAAGTGGTTTTCTTACGAAGGTATAAACACCCCCAGTTGTTAAGCAAGCAAATGAAGACAATCAATGGAGTAGAGCTAAGGCCAAGGCAGGTGTTTCAAATAGCACTGCAGAGTGACAGTAAGCGGCATCCACCTTTCCAATGGTACCATGCTTTAAAAAGCAACAGCTTTAAAAAGCAACAGCTTCATCCATTGAGTCGTGTAAGACCAAGTTTCTCCTCTGCTAGTTTTTCTCTTTCCCTTAAGGAAATCAGATGTTCATGTCTTCTTTCATTTTCTCTCTCCCCTCAGTGACTAACTACAAAAGTGTTCATTTAAAAAGTAAAGATTTTGAGGGCTTCCAGACCCTTTGGGCATTAATATTGCAACCTAAAACCCTTTACCTAGAGGTCACAGGTTCAAGTCCAAGCTGGGTCAGTAGTGACTGAAAGTCGAATGACTGGTCATCTGTTGGCTGTTTTATGGTTTATGTGAAATGAATCGACGGTCTCAGTTTACTGGCCAGTACACATTAGAACAGGCATTGCTAGACATTGGTTGGCATTTTCAGCACAGAGGCCAAGAACTCAACTGGAAGCTTTATCCCTGAGATTGCCTTCTATAGACTATAGGCATGGGGTGAGGGAGGAAGGTCACAGTCCATTGGGAAAGAAGAGAGCCATTGTCTTATCTTTCTACCTTCTGGACAAAAAAGAAGATACCTCTTTTCAGACCCATGAAAGAAGTTGACTTCCTGATTTGTTGTCCACTTTTGCAATTACACTCAGCGGAAGAGAGAAGACGATTTCCAGCCGTAAATGATGGAGGCAGTGTCATGCAGAGGAAACCACTGTTGCTTTCTGGATTAAAGACAGCCAGACTGGAGAACAGACAGGAAGGGGAGCAGGACAGAGGAGAATGGGCATGAACATATGTAAAGGTAGAGACCTCTGTTTCTTCTTCGCACACATAAACAATCATGTGAGCCTGGAAGACCCAGAGAAGCAAGAGGTAGAATGGCCTGTGCTTTTTCTTTTGCCTATTTCCCTCTCAGCTGGTTCCATGCTCCCTGCAGAAAGGCAGGATCTCAGACCTATTTCTCTTGTTCTCTCTCATGGGGCCAGTGTCAAGGACAGATGTGAACACTGACATACCCCAACTGCTACCCACCACTGAGGTGTGTCTAGGCTTCTCTGGGTCTAGGCATTTCCTGACTTGTTTTGGCTCAGGAAACAGACAAAATCATTTTATTTTTTTCCCTAAAAGGGGGAAGTTGAATTTTAATAATTTTTTTTCAGTTGCTCCATCGTCGTTATTACTAAAGTCCTTGCCTGAATCCAAGGGCCTTCCCTGACTTTTGTCTGAGGCTTGAATCTTTATGACACTGTCAATAGAATGGAATATGGTGAGATGCAAATTGCAGTAGATCAAGATGTGAATGAAGTTGAGAAGGATGAAGCAAAGACCTTGGACTATTCTTTCCCGAAATCTGGTGGTGGTAAGAGACAGATAGAGCCTGGGCAGGGAGTTTGCAGTGAACTTAGTTAGAATGAAGAAGGAACTTTGCATGCATTTCTAGTCTGAGAGATGGTGAAGAGAGGGAGAATGAAAATGCGCAGGGAGAAAGGGGGTGATGATTTTTAGACAAATGTCAGAGGAGGAACTAAGGAGGAACTGCATAGAAGAAGGAGATGGTCCTGAAGAAGACAAGATGAGGAGGGAAGAAAGGGTTCTGTTATGGATGCGTTTCAGGCATGGAGAGGCAAGTCACTGGGCTCTTCATCAATAATGAGCTCTATTTTGTTTGTGAGGTGAAAGGCAAGGCTCTTCATTGAGAGGTGGCTGGGAGCCCAAGGAATGTGCTGAAGATTTGTGGGAAAAGGGAAAGGAAGCCACAAGGGAATCGAAGTGAACGGCTGCTGGCAGGGCTGGGCTCAGATGGATTTACATCCTCTATCTGTATATTAGTGTTATCTTTAAAAATCATCTGCCATAGCCTGGCTTTCAGTCATGCAGAGGATCACTGCTTTATATTACACAAGGAGGCTTGGCGTGAAGAGAGAAAACAGACTGCAAAATGTCACCCAATCTATACATGGAATGGAGAAAAAACCACAACAACAAATGGGGCTGTCAAAAAAGTTTTCAAAGAACTTTACCAAAAAAACCTTTTCTCTTATTTAAGTCAAAACAGCATGGGAAATAATATTCTGGCGTTCAAGCTCTATTCTCTCTGTTGGGGGTGATGCTTGAAGAAAAAGAAAAGTGTATTCTGTGGTTAGTGATATTTTAATTGGTCGCAATATGAAGCAAAAGTTCAAAATTAAATACTAGAAATATCTCCCCTCCGGAACATTCAATTAAAATCCGTGGGGGGAAAAAGCCTCAAAATGACAGCCAGAGAATAACAACAATAACAAAAGTTATTGTAAACCGAGACTTCAAGCAGCCAGATGACACTGAGTTGAGTCAAGTACGTGTGTGTGTGTTTGGAGGTTTATCTCGGCCACTCCTAGGTGAAGGTTCGGCCCCAGACTCAGCTTACCCCCCTTGCAAGGGCGTTTTGCTCTGAGCAATATTGTGATGTGGGCAGGATTCACCTGAGGCCTCTGCAGTCCCGCCTTTCCACACTGCAGTTCCTGCTTCCAATCCTTGTGAATAGCCAGTGTCTTCCTCTGAAGACCTGACTCATAAAGGGTTTGAAATGCCTCCACGCTGAGGTGAAAATAACTGAGGACAGAAAAGACCTCAGGAGTATTAAGTTTTAATAGGGCAGGTCTTAGGCAAAATAAATGTTACTGACCTCTGCAATCGCATCACATGGATAGGAGCCTACTCTTCTTATTCACAAAAGCCATCTTGAGACCATCCCATGTTCCTGCCAGCAAGTAGCCTAAGTGGGATAGCTCATGAAATTATCTGGGTCCTGGAAGGAGACTTAGAAATTTTAACTTGTGTACTGGCACACGCCTGTAATCCCAGGTACTCGGGAGGCTGAGGTAGGAGAATCGCTTGAACCTGGGAGGCAGAAGCGGCTGTGAGGGGAGATCATGACACTGCACTTCAGCCTGGGCAACAGAGCGAGACTGTCTCAGAAAAAATAAAAGAAAGAAAGAAAGCAACGAAAAAGAAATTTTAATTTGCTGTATTGATTAAGATAATGTCAAAGTCATTATAAAAAAATAAGTGTTACTATAGACAAAATGGTCTTTGAGCTCTTTAGCATTCCATTTGGAAATGTAACATGTCATTTGACAACTTTGTTTTTTGTGGGTTCTTTTTACCTCAAAGGAGAAAATTCATGTCTTACAGGCAGGGCACATGTATATGTACATGCATGAGCATTTGCACATCTGTACCTGTAGGTTTGGCAAAATCTTTCTGCAGCAAACATACCACCAGAAGTCCCTGTGCAGAGTCAGTCCCTGTCACTTATGAGCCCTCCCAGCCACCCAGGGAAGTAGACATTATTATCCCACATGACAGAAAAGGGAGCCAAGGCATAGAGTGCTGAATGACGGCCATGCTTACACAGTATGCAGGTGGTGACGCGGGGATTTCAACCTAGGAGTGTAACACGGGTACAGTGTCTGGGCTCCCACCACTCAGCAAACTGGCTTTGAGAACTTGAGATGAGTTCTCAAACTTGGACTCGAACATAGACTTCACAGAGACAGTCATTTTTCTTTTTAACTAGGCATTGAGGGATGAGTTTTTAAATTTGGGATGGGGTGGGTGAGGTTTGGTTAGTTTTCCACATGCATAAACAGCCATGGTAGATTTGGGGAAATGCAGTAACTTGCAGGGTGGGTGGTTTAGGATGGACCTGGGGGTGGTGTAACCATACACCCGGTTAGCGCATGACAATCGGTTTTCATTTGTGGGTCTAGCGTAATAATAGCACTCCCTTTTTCTCTTTGAAGAGCCTGGGTCTGGCTGGTGTTACACGGTCCCTTCAACTACGGAGGACTGCTTTGCAGGCCCCTGAGTGGCATGCTATGGAGTCTGGATTTGATTCTCTGGGTGGGGGGGTGAAACATGTTTGATGACCCAAATTGCTTGGAAAAAGAAAGGAGTGCAGGAAGGAGGCCTGTCCTTAGAGGATCAAAGGACTTACTTTGTAGGATTGCTGTGAAAATGAAATGAAATGTGTTTAGAACATATAGTAAAATGCTCAAGAACTATTAGGTCCCCCTCTCTTTCCTTTTTTTTTCTCCTTATTCCTCTTTCTCATTGGGCTTCTCCTTCCCCACTTCTCCTCCTCTTCTTTTTTTTTTTTTTTCTGCTTCTCCTCTTTATTATTACTGGGAACCATAACCACACCCTCTACAGCTCTTATTCCCTGACGTCTCTGTCTCTGTAAGCAAAACCTAGGGAGCTTGCAGTGGGGCAGGCACAAGGGAGGGATAGTAGATTCGCCCTCAGAAACAGAATCCACGGAGCACCCAAGGTAGCCTGGAGGTGAGGAGGCAGCGCATGTCCCTAGACCCTGTTTCTAGCATTTTGGAAGCTCAGTAGACCCAGCTGAAGGCTGTTACTTTGTATGCTTATTCAACCTCAACCTGGCAGTAGGAAGGGAAAAATGCCCAACAACTGAAAGTCCACATTTTAATTCTTCCAGCTGGGATTCTGGTTAGGGTCATGTTACCAATATAAACAGCACAAAGCCTGGAGTGTAATATTAATATCTAGTAGACTGAGCATCACACATCAGCATCACACATCAAACACAGTGTGTTTTTGAAGCTGATATCAAATAATGTATCTGCTCTTCATTATGTTCCCTTTGTTCTAGGGCAGTAGAAAAAAAACGAGTGAAGCGTCCCTGGTCACATTACTTTGGGAGTTGGTAACAGCAGGCCAAACAGTGAGTCAGAGAAGGACTGGGGAAATTATCATTTATAAAGCACCATCAGTGTACCAAGGATGTGGTACACACTAAGTTAATCCTTCCAACAATCTTATGGGTAGGGATAATAATGCCCATTTTACAGATGAGAAAACTGTGCCCAGAGATTAAATAAATGGTTGAACCAAACGTGAGTGCTGGAGCTGGGATTTAACTACAAATGCTTCATAAGAACAGCCACATTTTTGCAAATACCAACCCCCAAATGTCACCACAAAAAGCATCCATAGGTAATTTCATAGTGATGGATGAGCCTGATGTTGGAACTGTTTATGACTTATCGTAAGTGAGTAGGAGGGACATAGTCACCACGGACTCAAAATGCAGAGAGAGGAGTAGTGAAACCTAAAATGAGTGGCTAGGGTTGAAAACCTGGAGGGAGTAAGATACTAAGCAAAGCATATAAGCAAAAATGTAGTATGGTAGCCACTGGTAAGTGCTACTGTCAGAGGAGTTGGAACAGAGCAACTCCATCTTGAATAGGGGCTGTGTAAAATGAGGCTGAGACGCGCTGGTCTGCATTCCCAGGAGGTTGGCATTCTTAGTCACAGGATGTTTACAGTTAAGGGAACAGGTTAATACTGTTTACTGAACAGATCCAGGATGTAACAGACCCAAGAAATGTCCAGATGCTTGAATATCTTAAGAACAAAATCGTTCTTAGTTTAAGTTTCACTTTAAAGATAATAATATAGGTTATTGCAAAAGACAGTAGTTACACAAAGCTTAACAATCCTTTGTCACGAGCCCTTGTAGTAAAGCACATCTTCCCCATGATTTTTTGCCTTGCTAGCTTATATATAAACAGGCATTGCACCTAAGGTGGGCATGCTCCTCGTCTTGCTTTTGGGAATGCCCTGCTGTGCCTATGGAGTAGCCATTCTTTTGGTTCTTTACTTCTCTAATAAACTTGCTTTTACTTTACTCTGTGGCCTCGCCCTGAATTCTTTCTTGTGTGAGATCTAAGAGCCTTCTTTTGGGGTCTGGATCAGGACCCCTTTTTAATAACATTATGGGGGAAAAAAAGAGGAGAAAGGATGGAGAGTTTTGGAGAAAACTTAGTTTTATTTGAAATTAATTAATAGTGTCAATATTAAGTGAATTTCTCTGTTCTTCCAAACTGTAAGCTCCATGAGGTCGTGGTTGTGTCTATTTTGTTCACCAGGTACTTTCAGTGTCTCTAGCAGGATTTGGCATGTAGTAGGTTTTCACTTTGTATTTATTAAATGAACAAATGAATGTGCACAGGAATTCCAGTGTATAGATGACTTCAGAAGTGGATGCCCCTCCTCTCGTCATTCTGCCGTGTTTGGAACTCAGCCTCCTTTTGACTTTGGCTCAGCTTCTCCTCTTCTCACTTGTTTAATTCTCTAGTCAGTTTACTCCTCCACTCTGTGCCCTGATTGTTTTAATCTTTCTCTGCCAGTCATTCTTCCCTTCACTCTCCTCTTAGCAAACACACACACCCTACTAGCACCAAATAAATACAATTGTCCTTTCACTTCTCAGAGAAACCACATGGGATTGGAAAAGAATTCCTCCAGGTTTCTGACAGTACATCTACAAAACTACCTTCTCCATTGCCATCTCAACTCCTTGCCTCCTGCTATGTCAAAAGAGTCCTTTCTTGAGTTCATGTCCTTTGCACGGACATGGATAAAGCTGGAAACCATCATTCTCAGCAAACTAACACGAGAACAGAAAACCAAACACTGCATGTTCTCACTCATAAGTGGGAATTGAACAATGAGAACACATGGACACAGGGAGGGGAACATCACACACTGGGGCCTGTCAGGGGGTGTGGGGGTAGGGGAGGGATAACATTAGGAGAAATACATAATGTAGATGATGGGTTGATGGGTGCAGCAAACCACCATGGCACGTGTATACCTATGTAACAAACCTGCACATTCTGCACATGTATCCCAGAACTTAAAGTATAATAAATTTTTTTAAAAAGATACATTAAAAAAAAAAAGTCCTTTCTGTCTGGATCAGTTCCCCACTGTGCTATGTATTAGTCCATTTGCATTGCTATAAAGAAACACCAGACACTGGGTAATTTATAAAGAAAAGAGGTTTAAGTGGCTCACAGTTCTTCAGGGTGTACAAGAAGTGTGATGCTTCTGGTGAGGGCCTTAGGAAGCTTATAATCATGGCTGAAGTCAAAGGGGGATCAGGCATCACATGGCAAGAGCTGGAGCAAGGGAGAGAGATTCCAAACTTTTTTTTTTTTGAGACAGAGTCTTGCTCTATCACCCAGGCTGGAGTGCAGTGGCATGGTCTTGGCTCACTGCAACCTCCACTTCCTGGGTTCAAGTGATTCTCCTGCCTCAGCCTCCTGAGTAGCTGGGACTATAGGCACATGCCAACATGCCCGGCTAATTTTTTGTGTTTTTAGTAGAGATGAGGTTTCACCGTGTTAGCCAGGATGGTCTCGATCTCCTGACCTCATGATCCACCTACTTCAGCCTCCCGAAGTGCTGGGATTAGATGTGTGAGCCACCACACCCGGCTCAGACTTTTAAACAACCAGATTTCACATGAACTAGCTGAGCGAGAACTCACTTATCACCAAAGGGATGGAGCTAAACCATTTGTGAGGGATATTCCCCCATGATCCAACCACCTTCTAATAGGCCCCACCTCCAACACTGGGGATCACATTTCAACATGAGATTTGGAAGCAAAAAACATCTAAACCACATCATCCATCTCCTCTTACCTCTGAGAAACCTTAGATTAGCACTTCTCATGTTTTTCAACCTCCTTTCTTTCCAGGATTTTTCCTAAACACAAGTTCAGACTTCTCTCATCTTTAAAAATCTGCCCCTTTCATCTCTCTGTCTCCTTCTTTCCCAGAAGACATCTATATGTGTAAACTGTCTCCACTCCTTCTCCCACATCTCCCAGTCAAAATTTGAACACCCAACCCAGTCTGACCTTGCAAAGTCAAAGTCACCAGTCACTTGGATTCTACTAAATCCAGTGGGTGCCCCTGGGTAGCATCCAATGTATTTGATCATTCCTTCCTTCTGGAAAAACATTCCTTCCTTAAGGTTGGTCTCCTGACCCTTCCACCTTCTCTGGCTACTTCTCAGTCTCTTTGGCCAGTTCTTCCTCCCTTTTGGGAATTTTAAACATTCTTCATTCTTCTCGACCTGGTTCCAAGATGACCAAATAGGAACAGCTCCAGTCTATAGCTTCCAGAGTGAGCAACATAGAAGATGGGTGATTTCTGCATTTGCACCTGAGGTACCAGGTTCATCTCACTGGACAGTGGATGCAGCCCATGGAGTGTGAGCCAAAGCAGGGCAGGGCATTGCCTCACCTGGGGAGGGCAAGGGGTTGGGGAATTCCCTTTCTTAGCCAAGGGAAGCCATGACAGACAGTACCTGGAAAATCAGGACACTCCCACCCTAATACTGCACTTTTCCAATGGTCTTAGCAAACGGCACACCAGGAGATTATATCCCACGCCTGGATCGGAGGGTCCCACACCCACAAAGCCTCACTCACTGCTAGCACAGCAGTCTGAGATTGAACTGCAAGGCAGCAGCCAGGCTGGGGGAGGGACGTCTACCATTGTTGAGGCTTGAGTAGGTAAACAAAGCAGCCAGGATGCTCAAACTGAGTGGAGCCCACCACAGCTCAAGGAGGCCTGGCTGCCTCTGTAGACTCCACCTCTGGGGGCAGGGCATAGCTGAACAAAAGGCAGGAGAAACTTCTGCAGACTTAAACCTCCCTGTCTGACAGCTTTGAAGAGAGTAGTGGTTCTCCCAGCATGGAGTTTGAGATCTGAGAACGGGCAGACTGCCTCCTCAAGTGGGTCCCTGACCCCTGGGTAGCCTAAGTGGGAGACACCTCCCAGTAGGGGCCAACTGACACCTCATATGGCCGGATGCCCCTCTGAGACGAGGCTTCCAGAGGAAGGATCAGGGAGCAACATTTGCTGATCTGCAATGTTTGCTGATCTGCAGCCTCCGCTGCTGATACCCAGGCAAACAGGGTCTGAAGTGGACCTCGAGCAAACTCCAACAGACCCGCACCTGAGGGTCCTGACTGTTAGAAGGAAAACTAACAACCAGAAAGGACATCCACACCAAAACCCTATCTGTACATCACCATCATCAAAGACCAAAGGTAGAAAAAACCACAAAGATGGGGAGAAACCAGAGCAGAAAAGCTGAAAATTCTAAAAACCAGAGCGCCTCTTCTCCTCCAAAGGAATGCAGCTCCTCATCAGCAACAGAAAAAAGCTGGACAGAGAATGATTTTGACCAGTTGACAGAAGTAGGCTTCAGACGATTGGTAATAACAAACATCTTCAAGCTAAATGAGGATGTTCGAACCCATTGCAAAGAAGCTAAAAACCTTGAAAAAAGATTAAATGAATGGCTAACTAAATAAACAGCATAGAGAAGACCTTAAATGACCTGATGGAGCTGAAAACCATGGCATGAGAACTACGTGACAAATGCACAAGCTTCAGTAACCGATTCAATCAAGTGGGAGAAACGGTATCAGTGAATGAAATGAAACATGAAGTTTAGAGAAAAAAGAGTAAAAAGAAATGAACAAAGCCTCCAAGAAATATGGGACTATGTGAAAAGACCAAATCTACGTCTCACTGGTGTACCTGAAAGTGATGGGGAGAATGGAGCCAAGTTGGAAAACACTCTGGGGACCATTCAGGAAGCTTCCCCCTACCTAGCAAGGCAGGCCAACATTCAAATTCCAGGAAATACAGAGAACACCACAAGATGCTCACTCAGGAAGAGCAATTCCAAGACATGTGTAATTATCAAGATTCTAGAAGTTGAAATGAAGGGAAAAATGTTAAAGGGCAGCCAGAGAAGGTAGGTTACCCACAAAGGGGAAGCCCATCAGACTAACAGCGGATCTCTAAATGAAACTCTCCAAGTCAGAAGAGAGTGGGGACAGTAATTTAACATTCTTAGAGAAAGAATTTTCAGCCAGAATTTCATATCCAGCCAAAAAACTTCATAAGTGAAGGGGAAATAAAATCCTTTACAGACAAGCAAATGCTGAGAGATTTTGTCACCACCAGGCCTGCCTTACAAGAGCTCCTGAAGGAAGCACTAAACATGGAAATGAACAACCAGTACTAGCCACTGCAAAAACATGCCAAATTGTAAAGACCATCGATACTAGGAAGAAACTGCACCAACTAACGAGCAAAATAACCAGCTAACATCATAATGACAGGATCAAATTCACAAATAACAATATTAACCTTAAATGTAAATGGGCTAAATGCTCCAATTAAAAGATACCGACTGGCAAATTGGATAGTCAAGATCCATCAGTGTGCTGTATTCAGGAGACCCATCTCACATGCAGAGACACATATAGGCTGAAAATAAAGGGATGGAGGAAGATCTACCAAGCAAATGGAAAACAAAACAAAACAAAACAAAAAAAGCAGGGGTTGCAATCCTAGTCTCTCATAAAACAGACTTTAAACCAACAAAGATCAGAAGAGACAAAGAAGGCCATTACATAATGGTAAAGGGATCAATTCAACAAGAAGAGCTAACTATCCTAAATATATACGCACCCAATACAGGAGCACCCAGATTCATAAAGCAAGTCCTTAGAGAACTGAAGGAGATAGAGACACAAAAAAAACTTCAAAAAAATCAGTGAATCCAGGAGGTGGTTTTTTGAAAAGATCAACAAAATTGACAGACCACTAGCAAGAATAATAGAGAAGAAAAGAGAGAAGAATTAAATAGATACAATAAAAAATGATGAAGGGGAAATCACCACTGATCCCACAGAAATACAAACTACAGTTTGCATTATTTGGTAACAGTACACAAATAAACTCGAAAATCTAGAAGATATGGATGAATTCCTGGACACATACACCCTTCCAAGACTAAACCAGGAAGAAGCTGTATCCCTGAATAGACCAATAACAGGCTCTGAAATTGAGGCAATAACGAATAGCCTACCAAACAAAAAATGTCCAGGACCAGACGGATTCACAGCCAAATTCTAGCATAGGTACAAAGAGGAGCTGGTACTATTTCTTCTGAAACTATTCCAATCAATAGAAAAAGAGAGAATCCTCCCTAACTCATTTCACGAGGCCAACATCATCCTGATACCAAAACCTGGCAGAGACACAACAAAAAAAAAGAGAATTTTAGACCAATATCCTTGATGAACATTGTTGCAAAAATCCTCAATAAAATACTGGCAAACCGAATCCAGCAGCACACCAAACCACTTATCCACCACAATCAAGTTGGCTTCATCCCTGGGATACAAGGCTGGTTCAACATATGCAAATCAACAAACGCAATCCATCATATAAACCAAAGACAAAAACGACATGATTATCTCAATAGATGCAGAAAAGGCCTTCGACAAAATTCAACAGCCCTTCATGCTAAAAACGCTCTCAATAAACTAGGTATTGATGGGACGTATCTCAAAATAATAAGAGCTATTTATGACAAACCCACAGCCAATATCATACTGAATGGGCAAAAACTGGAAGCATTCTCTTTGAAAACTGGCACAAGACAGGGATGCCCTCTCTCACCACTCCTATTCAACATAGTGTTGGAAGTTCTGGCCAGGGCAATCAGGCAGGAGAAAGAAATAAAGGGTATTCAATTAGGAAAAGAGGAAGTTAAATTGTCCCTGTTTGCAGACAACATGATTGTATATTTAGAAAACCGCATCTCTCAGCCCAAAATCTCCTTAAGCTGATAAGCAACTTCAGCAAAGTCTCAGGATACAAAATCAATGTGCAAAAATCACAAGCATTCCTATACACCAATAATAGACAAACAGAGAGCCAAATCATGAATGAATTCCCATTCACAACTGCTTCAAAGAGAATAAAATACCTAGGAATCCAGCTTACAAGGGATGTTAAAGACCTCTTCAAGGAGAACTACAAACTACTGCTCAATGAAATAAAAGAGGACACAAACAAATGGAAGAATATTCCATGCTCATGGATAGGAAGAATCAGTATTGTGAAAGTGGCCATACTGTCCAAGGTAATTTATAGATTCAATGCCATCCCAATCAAACTACAAATAACTTTCTTCACAGAATTGGAAAAAACTACTTTAAAGTTCATATGGAACCAAAAAAGAACCAGCATTGCCAAGACAATCCTAAGCAAAAAGAACAAAGCTGGAGGCATCATGCTACCTGACTTCAAACTATACTACAAGGCTACAGTAACCAAAACAGCATGGTAGTGGTACCAAAACAGAGATATAGACCAATGAAACAGACTAGGGCCCTTGGAAATAATACCAGACATCTACAACCATCTGATCTTTGATAAACCTGACAAAAACAAGAAATGGGGAAAGGATTCCCTGTTTAGTAAATGGTGCTGGGAAAACTGGCTAGCCATATGTAGAAAGCTGAAACTGGATCCCTTCCTTACACCTTATATGAAAATTAATTCAAGATGGATTAAAGACTTAAATGTTAGACCTAAAACCATAAATACCCTAGAAGAAAATCTAGGCAATACCATTCAGGACATAGGAATGGGCAAAGACTTCATGACTAAAACAACAAAAGCAATGGCAACAAAAGTCAAAATTGACAAATGGGATATAATTAAACTAAATAGCTTCTGCACAGCAAAAGAAACTACCATCAGAGTGAAAAGGCTACCTACAGAATGGGAGAAAGTTTTTACACTCTACCCATCTGACAAAGGGCTAATATCCAGAATCTACAAAGAACTTAAACAAGTTTACAATAAAAAACCAAACAGCCCCATCAAAAAGCGGGCAAAGGATATGAACAGACACTTCTCAAAAGAAGACATTTATGCAGTCAACAGACACGTGAAAAAATGCTCATCATCACAACCATCAGAGAAATGCAAATCAAAACCACAATGAGATACCATCTCACATCAGTTAGAATGGCGATCCTTAAAAAGTCAGGAAACAACAGGTGCTGGAGAGGTTGTGGAGAAATAGGAACACTTTTACACTGTTGGTGGGACTGTAAACTAGTTCAACCATTGTGGAAGACAGTGTGGCGATTCCTCAAGGATCTACAACTAGAAATACCATTTCATGCAGCCATCCTATTACTGGGCATATACCCAAAGGATTATAAATCATGCTGCTATAAAGACACATGCACATGTATGTTTATTGCGGCACTCTTCACAATAGCAAAGACTTGGAACCAACCCAAATGTCTACCAATGATAGACTGGATTAAGAAAATCTGGCATATATACACAATGGAATACTATGCAGCCATAAAAAAAGGATGAGTTCATGTCCTTTGTAGGGACATGGATGAAGCTGGAAACCATCATTCTGAGCAAATGATCACAAAGACAGAAAACCAAACACTGCATGTTCTCATTCATAGGTGGGAATTGAACAATAAGAGCACTTGGACACAGGGTGGGGAACATCACACACTGGGGCCTGTCATGGGTTTGGGGAAGGGGGAGGGATAGCATTAGGAGATATACCTAATGTAAATGACAAGTTAATGGGTGCAGTACAACAACATTGCACATGTATACAAATGTAACAAACCTGCACATTGTGCACATGTACCCTAGAACTTAAAAGTACAATAATAATAAAAAAATCTTCAATCTACCTACTTCTCTCCACCTGTACTGCCACAATTTCAATCCAAAGCATCAGCTTCTTCTGTCTTGACTAGTTCAATATGCTTCTGAACACCCTAGCCAAGACCACTCTTAAGAAACATGCTACACACTGCCAGGATTATTTCTCTAGGTGAACTCCTTTAATGAGTTGCCAGTATGCTTAGATAAAAATGAATAGCAGCAATGGTCCTAGTCATGGCCTGGCAGGCTCTGCATGTTCTCTATGGCCTCCCTCTTCAGTTTCACCTCAGACCTCTCTATCAGTTACTTTCTGCTCTGGACTATACTGGCTTTCTCTTAGTCCCTCAAATAACCACATTTCTTTCAGCATCAAGGCCTTTGGGTAAACTTGACTCTTTGAATGTTCCTGCCCCCTCTCTTGCTAAACCCCTATTTATCTTTCAGGAACAAACATCCTTGAGGAAGTTCCCCAGAACCTCTCAGGACTGTATTGAGTCTTTCTGTTCCAGACTTCCATGGCACCTGGTACTTCTCTTTCATAACAGTTATTACAATGGTCTATTTGTGTAGTTTTGGTTTAATCTCTCTTCTGCTAGTTTGTAAGTCCACAAGGACTAATTTAAGCCTCACTGTTTCACCACTGTGCTCCCAGCATCAAGAACAGTGCCTAGGCCAGGTAGAAAAAACGAATGAGAGAATAAACCAACTTCAATTTTCAAAACCATTATCCCCAAGGTAAGTCTGTAAGACTGTTGTATATGATATTAGTGTACTTCTGAGGTTTAAACTCAGGCCCTTACCTTATCTAATCCCTTCTTCATCTTAGCTCCCCTTCCCAACTGAGTCTGGGACTCTTTATGCAGATATCCACTGTCACCACCCACCTCTACAAGTTCTGTTTTGAGTATGTTTCCCTCCCAAATACTCTCTAGTTCTCATATTTTCCATTTCAGCTATTGGTGTCACTGTTTTCTTTACCTCTTTAATGCTAAAGCCAAAGAAACCTTAAAAATAGCTTTCAGGGTTCTTTTTTGATTACAAAAATGATATATGTTCATTGTAGAAAATCAAAAAATATTTTTTAAAACCAAGCAAATAAAAATGACTTACTTTCTAGGGAAAAATAATAACTATTTTGGTATATACAATTTCCAACTTTGTCTGTGCATGCACCCACATTATTTTGAAAATGTGGTAGAGTTTTGCCTTCCTTTTTTAGTCAACATTTCTGTTATGGGGATCTTTAAATAGAGAACTGTATAATGAATAATTATCAACATTTTGTCATTCTTGTTTTACATGATTCCTTTTTTTTTTTTTTTTTGAGCATTGTAAAGCAAATCCCAAAGTTCAGATAATTTTACCCTTTAAGATCAATTCAGTATGTATCTCCAACACAGAAAGCTTTTACAAATTACAACTAAAATGTCATTACTATACCTAACAAAACTGACAATACATCCTCAATTTCATCTAGTACTGCGTCCATATTTGATTTTTCTGAATGTGTCAATAGAATCTTTTTACAGTTAATGTTTTTGAATTAGAATCTAAGGTCATCTACATATTGCATTATATATATGCAGATTTTTTAAAATTAGGAACATATTGTGCAAAATGTTTATAATCTCTTTTTACTTAAAAACATATTATGCACATTTTCCCATATGTTAAATATTTTTGTTCAGTGATTCTAATTTCTATACAGTAGTCTCTACTTTTTACATCCAACATCTTATTATTGAGCATTTAGCTTGTTTTCAATTATATCTCCCATGAGTAAGGCTTTGATGTGCACACTTAGACATGAGACCTGGACCCAGGGTGAATAAATATATTGGTTAGCTTTTTGATAGGGCTAAATTGTTGTGCAGAAGGGTTACATTAGATAACCTTCCCCTGAGCAGTGTATTAGTTGTAAACACTCATTATTATCATTGAAGAATCATTATTATTTTTACCCAAATCAACAAGCAAAAGTAGCTTGTTATTGTTTGTATTTACATTCCTTCGTGTGGTGAAACATGACTTCATATATTTAATAGCCATTTAGATTTCTTTGAAAATTTGCATGTTCATATCCTTTGTTGTGTTTTTAATTTGTTTTTCATTTTATTATTGATTCGTATGGGCTTTGTACTTTACTGAGGCTGTTATAAATGTTGCAAATATTGTATTTCTGGAGTTTCTTGTCAGCCCTTTCTAGAATTACATTTCTTCCTCCCTCTCATATCTTTAATCTACCCTAATTTTTAATCACTTGTTCTTTCACAGTTTCTTAAATGTGTCAACTTCTCTCTGATATCACAATGCTGTGACTCTAACTGAACTTCTTGATGGCTCTTCCTTCTGATTGATTTGTGTTTTTTTTAAACTGCATTCTCTTTCCTAGACCATTGTGAAGGCTGCTGCCTAATGAATATTTCTCTGATCACTTTCATCATACTGCTCCTCTATTCACAACTGGACAATGGCCTTTTATTGTACATCAGATGAAATCTAAACCCCTCAGCTCACCATTTAATAACATCTACAGTTTGACTTAAACTCTCCTTTCTAAACTTATTTCTCATTCTTTTCCACAGGGGCCATCCATTTGGAGGGCTGGATGGTCTCCTCACTCTCCCATCACACAGCTCTTCTGATGATGCTTTTGCTTGTCTTTCTGGAAGTTCACTCTGATCCAAAATTATATCTGCAAGGGGAAGCTGAAGTCCATCAGTTCTGTGAAGTCTTCTGGGAGTTGCCTCAGCCCAGAGATCTCTTCCTCCATTTCTCCAAATATTTCAGTTAGCTCTAAATGAACAATTAGCATCTCCTAATTGTTCAACTATCTGATTTTGGTTTCCTCAGTAAAGGAGTTAATCCCTTTCTGAGGGCAGGTACTGTGAACTTCTTTTGATTTTTCTACACTGCATGTGGCCATCCCAGAAAACTCACTAACAATAAATTCTTGACATGACTCTACATGGTAAGATGGCACTACTCACTTGCCAAGAGCCAAACAGATACGTTGGAATCATTTCCCAGATAGTGATAAAAAATGGGCACAGAACATCTGTAACCTTTCATCCCATCTTCCTTTTGACTAGCGTCATCCCTGTAAACCATGAGTGATTGGGATTACATCTCTTCATTCAGCAGGAGTAGAATAGAATTTCTATCTGCACACACAAAACTAACAGACTCACCAAGAGCAATTTAGTGATCTCAGTAGATGGGCCTGCTGCATGGAAAGGCAGCCAATAGATCGGGAGTGTCCCTATCTTAGCCAGAGGAGGGAAAAGTATGGGATTCAATCTGTTTCTTTAAAAGCTGAAGGATAAACTGAAGATGACGTTCATAAAAACTGTATTTCCATTGTTAAGGAGAAAAATAGATAGGTAAGCTCAGCCCTCTTTTGATAAAAGTTGAAGACAGAGGTGAAAAAGGGAATCCATTTGTTTATGCTCTCATCCTAAAGAGAACATTGAAAGTCAAGGGAGTATGTCCAATGTTTTGCAAAGTGGTGTCTCCAGGGGATGTTTACAGTCAATGTCATCTGCAGAAAGTCACTGTCTTTGCTATAGTGAAGGTCAAATCATCTCCCAGTTGCACTGCTTTTCAAGATTCCATGATGATCTCTACTCTTGAAAATTTCTGAATCAAAACAGAATCTTAAGGAATCTAACTCTAAATACAAACTTCATGTGTAAGATCCTCACCACAGCTGTATGGCAGGTTTTTAAAGTAAGTATGAGAATGGCATATTTTATCCAAGTGCTTGTTGCTGTGTTGCTCACTGGTGTCCTAAGCACCTAGAAAAGTCCTTGGCAGTTTTTAGGTGCACAATAAGTATTTAATTTTATTATTCCTAAATTATTGGTTCGATGGTTGGGTGTATACAAGTGCATATGTGTATATGTGCATCTGAATGGAGAGAAAGAAAAAGAGAAAGTACATGCTTACTCTCTGTGCTATAATGTCTCAAATATTGAATCATGACATATGATAATAATGGTCATTTTCAAGTTACAAAGTTCTTTCACCATTCATTCATTCTGTTGTTATTTATTGGGCGCCAAATTATGTACCAGGCAGTGTAGTGGGACACCAGGGATACAGACATGCGCCTGCCTGTATGTGTTTACAAATCTAGGTGGAAAAAATAGGTAAATAAATAGACTGTTATAGTGCCTTGTGAAATACAATGGTAATTAAAGGGGGTGTAGGGCATCAGGGATGGCTTCCCCAAGGAGGTGCTGCTCAAGCTGAGATTGAAGGTGGAAAGCCCTACCTAAGGGTCTGGCACAGTTGGAAAAAAGATAGAGGTATGCCTGTTCTCCTGTGCAAGGAGGGTCCCTTTCCTGTTCTTTCATCAAGAATCTGCTGTCCCTACTCCGCACTCTCAACTGGTAAATTCTGCCAATGCTCTTGCTAGTTTGGCACTCCCAGTTCTGGGCAGTGGAGTGTACTGACTGAGGGTGGCTTGGCATATCTGTAGTCTGCTGCCATCTCTCCATCCAGTGCCCAAGACCAGTGGCCATAGCCTGCAAGACTCCTCTATATGCTGGTGGGCAGTGCCACTGTTCCTGCCTAAGTGCTGTCCCTGGGCTCTTGGAGAACCCTGGGGCCATCGTTGTTTTGAATAGTTTGCTTTCTGCTTTAGCCTCCTGAGTAGATACAGGCAGGACAATGTTATTAGTGAGACCCTCATCCTTTTCTCTCCTTTAGGAAGAATAGGGAGACTAACGTATTGTGCTAAGCTCATTTGTTTGAATTTGAGGGGCCTAGAGTTCTTTCCTGGCCTTCCTTCCCCTCAGGGGTCAGCTGATGCTCTCGTGTGGCCTGTCTTCTCAGCTGCTATGTGGAGGAACAATTGAGCAGAATGTGGTCCCTGACTTACTGTCTGTCCAGTCAAGGAAATATAATAATGAGGACTGTGATTTAGTGAGCACCTACTATGTGCCAAAAACTTTGCAATCATGAGCTCTAACGATATCAACAACCTAGCAAAGTAACTATGGGTATCAGGTGAGACTTAAAGAAATGTAATCGTGTGTCCAGGGGGATACTAGGTTATAGAGTGGGGATTCAAATTCTTCTGCATCTTGCTCTAAGGCTATGGTCTTTGTAGAATGTCATGGGACTATTCACACACCTCATCATACTCCTAATACCTCCTTGCAATGTAGTATAGAAAATGCAACAATAGAATTACACATTAGGGACAGTGATAAAAGAGATGCAAGACTAATTATGCCTAGGGACAGTGGAGAATTCACTAAGATGATGATGCTTGAGCCAGACCATGAAGTATGAGTAAGGGTTTGAGGAGCAAATAAAAGAGAGACAGAACATTGGAGACAGAGTTAGAGTAGAATTCAGGGTCCAGTCCTGGCTTGGCCAACATGGTTTGTATATATAAGAATAAGACACTTGGCTCTTTTGGGTCTCCATCTCCCCTTCACAGAGAAAATGTTACAATAGCTACCTACAGAGCCTCACTAAGGTCCCTTCTGGTTTGGAACATACGATGCTACATCAGAAAACCCTGGGCCGGTTTTCTTGTTTCCACAGATAAGCATCAAACTCCTTGGCCCTACTGTTCTCTGCAGTGGGAAGGGCATTTACCCTTTCAAACTTCCAGAAGCCCATTTAGTAAATTAATGATGGAGCTACTGTGGGATTGAATCACAGCTTGCTGTTGTCATCAGCTCAGCACTCCTAGAGACAGGCTCACACCCAGGCTACCTGGCAGGCAGCTTAGGAGAGAAGGGCTAATTGTCTTTCCTATTTCCTTCTCTGATTATAGGGATCCTTTTAATGATGAAGGTGGGAGACGCAGCCATTCAAAAGGAAGGAGCATTTAATGTTGTAAATGACATTTCTACATCTAATGGCAAAAGTGACACATTTTCACTGTAGAAAAAATTGAAAAGTAACAGGGAAGAAAAGATCACTTGTCACTTCTTTACTATGAGATAATCATGTCAATATCCTGTTTTTCAGGCATGTATTTTAGAAAAATATACAGAGTATGTGATACAAGCGTTTGTAACCTCTCTTTTTTCACTTAGGAGTATGATGAAAAAATCCATCATTAGTGCTCCCCTGAGGCAGTATTTGTAACGACTTCATAATGTTCTATACATTACACGGTTTGTTCATGATTTGTTTAACCAGTATTCTATCACTGGGCACGAAGACTGGTTTTGAACTTTTCACAGTCATAAACAACACTGTGACGAACATCTTGTAGCTAAATCTTTGGGTCCATAAATGATTACCCCTAAGTCTAGGAAGGGTGTTAAGACAGGAAGGCTGGATTTAGAAAAAGCCTCGTGTGAGGCTGCAGGAACAACAGCTTGGTTTAGAAAGCATTGTTTCCCTGGTTGCGTGTGCTTAGGATGATTGGCCAACCCAAGACCCATGGCACACCCTGCTGAGCTGCGTCAGTCCCGCCACCTGGCACCTCCCATGAGCTCTGAAACCCTGCCACGGGGCTGGTGCCTCCCAGTTGAGTGTGCAGCCTCGCAGGGTGGGAAGGCACCATAGGGAAAAGCAGGAGAGGGCCCTCAGCAATTTTTTATGACACCAGGCTTCTGTTCAGTGCTTTGGATAATTAAAAACAGACCCCCACCCAGGCCACATCTTTAGTCTAAAACGTACTGCGTGTGGATTTTGGAATTGGCTCCTGAGGGACAGGGCGGAAGCGTGTTCCTCCGGGACATCTAAACCAGGCTGGAAAAAGTGCTCCTAGAGTATTGTGTGGAGATGAATCCTCCACAGGCAGTGCTGGGAGAGATGACCTCATAGGTCCTTCCCATCTGTAATTCCTGTGATGATCCAAACAGATTTTACAGTGTGGCCAGATTCAGAACACAAGCATTTAAAAAACAAACCAGCCCCTGTGGAGTTACACACAGATCTTCCTTCTCTGTATTTTCAGCCTGAAAATCACCTCTGTTCTCCCTGATATCTGGGGCTGGCAGCATCCGTTCCTGGCTTCGTCGGCGGGAGAAGCTCTGTCTTCCTGCAGAGATGGTAAAAACACATTCTAGAGTCCACCCTCCCCGGGCCATGGGGTTTACAGTCACTTCCTACTGTAGTCCTTCCTGAATGAGGGAGGAGGAAATGAATCCACAGCCCACCACGGCCACCTTTGATACACTGGCCCCTGATAGAACCGGGGCAGTCAGGGTGGAGCTACAGACCTCCTGCTTCTCCCTGTTGGAGGCTTGATAATATGTCCTTGGCTTTTTTTCTCTTGGAGTGAAAACCACAGTGGGGACATATATGTGGTTGTGAGATGGTAGTGATGATGATACAATAATAATATTGGTATAGGCCTGGGCTGCATTTGTCCAAACTTCATTCATTTCACAAATATTTCTCACTAGAATAGTGTCAATTCATCTATGTATCACTAAAGTCTTCAAAGGTAAGAATCTTTAATTTGCTTACTGCTGTATCCCCAGGCTTGTAATTTGCTCTCAGTAAATATTTGTTGAATGGATGAGTAAGTGAATGAGTGAAGCGTGTCCTATGGCACACAGTTCTGAGTTCCACTCTAGGTTCTGAGCTTTCATTTCCTCTTCTGAGAAATGGGAATAACAATGCCACCTCCTCCGGAGGTGGTGGTGATGAAATCTATTGGTCACGAGCCTAGCACAGCACCAGGACTCAGGAGGCCTTGAGTGAGTCCTTATCGTCTTTCTCCTGATGCGTGTTCTGGACTGTGCAGCTCCCAGAGGATTGAGCCAGGCTGGGAAGACACAAGAAGGGACGGCTGGCTGTTGATGTGTTCCGCCGTCCCTCCCTTGTACCTGGTGGAGGAAGCTGGCTGTGCTTATACTAAGTCATCAATCTTTTTTCAGGCCACACACCTGGAACTGTGTGCACTGAGAGGCATCCGCTCCAGCAGCAGCTGGTTCATCTTATAGCTACAGCCCAGACACATGCAGAATTTAGAAACAGGAGGAGGAGGAGGAGGAGGAGGAGGAGGAGGAGGTTTTCCTTCCTCTGCACAAAGTCTGAAACCCCCACTTTTATTATGTGCACTAGCATATTGGCTTGGCAACTGATGTGTTTCTTTTATAGCATTGCTCTGCATAAAACTGCATGATTCCAACTTATGGTACACCAGAGTTTGATTATATTTAAAAGTCAAACATGGAAGATGTCCATTGTCCACATCAGGGAGGAAGGGTAAGCAGCAGCATGAATCACTATTCCTTGTACACTTTTATTCCCCAAACTAATTGCTCATTTGCTTAAATAAAAGGCTCCACTATGAGTGCCTGTCATTAGCAAATGAAAGCTGATTACATTTTGTAAGAATGTCGGAACATCTTAAACCTTATATTTCATACCAGAAACCTAAGCTGAAATATTTCCATGTAGTAACACTTCTGATAGAGGAAAAATAATTTAAACAAATAATTAGTCTTGAGAATAAAAGTGTACACAAAAGCATAATTAATGAATTTACTAATTGTTCTTCCCTGCTGTGGACATAGCTCAAAGTTGAATTTTAAGCTCTTGCATAAATATAAACTACTGTACAAGCCACAAAACGGGATGACTCACCATCAGTCATTAATGTTGCCTTAAAGACAAACTCGAACTCTCAGAGAAAATGCATTCACCTAGGCAGACATCATTTTGAAAATAAAGCAAGTTTTCGATGATAAACTGGTCTTTGAGTCTTTGGGAAAAAAACACACACACGAGAGATTTGCAAGTTTTAATGCCCTATGTAAATATCAGACAGGCAACATTTACCTTACTCAAAATTCCCCATTACCTGAATAGGAATGAATTTGGTCTGTCCTGACCATGTAGTCAAACGTGTCTACCCTCCCTCTCTATACCATCCCTTTTTTGAAATGGAAGTAAAATGTGAACTGCGGTGCCTTTTGTCTGTGATATTCTCTATATGTGATGAAGGCAGCTTCTTTCTTCTCCTCCCTATCCTCCTTTTCTTCATCTTCATCTTTTCTTCCTGCTTTAATTCCCACATAAGTAGTGTTTTCTGGATTTGCCTAGAAGGCTACAATGTATAGATTGTAAAATAGAAATTGCTGTCATTTTCCCAGTCTGGGAACAAAAGTAGGAGAAGGCAATGGAGAGATACTCCAGTTAAATTCCTAGCAGAACTGTTGTATATTTTCTAAGAACAACAACAAAAACTTGTATGATGGTTATTTTTTAAATATGGCTCCAAAAGATTCTTAATTCTAATTGTTATATTTTATGTTAAGAAACACCAGAGCAATCATCTATAAGCAATGCACTTCAAGGCAAACCTACTTATATATAGAATTGCTCACTCATATCTGCGACTTTGGCATCTTAAAGGACTCCACTTTGACATCAATCCACAAAATGGAACATCCAGACACTTATCATCACATTGTGGATTTTTCTTTCCTCTCATCTAAACTTTATATGTAATAAACTGATCTATAATATTATAGTCTGATCTTTGTTTTTTTGTTTGTTTGTTTTTGAGACAGAGTCTCACCCTGTCACCCAGGTTGGAGTGCCGTGGTGCGATCTCAGCTCACTGCAGCCTCCACCTCTTCGGTTCCAGTGATCCTTGTGCCTCAGCCTCCAGAGTAGCTGGGACTACAGGCGTGCGCCACCACACCTGGCTAATTTTTGTATTTTTAGTAGAGACAGGGTTTTGCCATGTTAGGCAAGCTGGTCTCAGACTCCTGGCCTCCGGTGATCCACCCGCTTTGGCCTCCCAAAGTGCTAGAATTACAGGTGGAAGCCACCGAGCCCAGCCTTATGGTCTGATCCTAATAGGGAAAGTTGCAAATAACAAGAGGCCCTGGGATTCTAGAAGTGGTTTAGGAAGTGTAGGGATGGCATATTCTGGGGGCAGAAACAGGAAATGAATGGTCTAAAAAGGAGTTCAACTACTAAACATTATTTGAAAACACTGCTTTGTGAGATTTCACTGGGTAGGAGGGTGAAGGCTGTAGAGTAGCAGGGAATGAGAGGAGGGGACAGGGTGGTGGGCAGGAAGTGCCTCTTCTCTCTCCAGCCAGGGCAAATCTCCATGTTGTCTTAGGCTACCGTGGTCTGGTTCCATGAGGCCAGGGCAGGGAATGTAGTAATGCAATTTGGGGGCTTCATGAAGGGCCTGCTCTCCCCACCAGCAGGAGGTTTAGATTAAAAAGTTTATTCACCTCTCCCCCTTCTCCCATTGACTCAGAGCAGAGAAGGGAGGCAGGGAAGGGCTAGGGGAGGGAACTGAGGAGAAGGAAGTGCTGTTGCCTAGGTCTCTACCAGTGACAGTGTCAATGAGGTCAGGATCTCTTCCATTTTGTTTGTCCAGACAGTACAGTGCTGGTGATTTTGGTAACTTCAGCAGAAAAGAGGGCCTGCACGATGTGCATGGGAGGAGGCAGGGCAGGGGAGGAAGAGGGCGGTGGCGGGGATGGGAGCTGGCTTTGAGGGGACAAAGGACACAGAAAGGAGACGGGAGAGACAGGCAAGGCAGGGTATTTTTCCATCTTTACATTTTGCTCGGGGCCATCCAAGTCCACCAGTGCAAGCCCCAGTTCCCCTGAGATGTGCTGGAGAGCAAATTTCTACAGGCAGAAAATCTAAGCACAGAGGGCTCCTCTCAGCCGCGCGCAGCTGGGAGCGCTCCTGCCGCAGAGGTGCCCTGTGGGAGGAAGATGTCCTGGGGGCTCTGACCATTCGCCTCAAAGCTGGTGTGGGGGCTGCGTTTGCTGCTTTCTGATGGTTCCCGTACTCAGGATCCCAGAGCAATGGCTGGGTGCCCAGGCTTCCTGCCTCTTGCCTCCCTTCGGATCCTGGCTCCGGTCCTCTTTCACGTGTGTGACCTTGGAACACAGTTATTTGACCTCTTTGCATCTCAATTTCCTTCTCTGTAAAGTGGGGGTAACCATAGGACATGCCCTATAGACCTGCTATGAAGATTAAATGAGGTAATCAATAGAAAGCGCTAGAAGAGTGTCGGGTACCACGTTAACTATCGTAAATGTTAGCTAAAATCCCAAATCCCGACTGCCTTCTCCAAAGAGCGCAAAATTCGCCCTTGTATCCAAGTGAAGAACGAATCAGAACTGCTTTGATTTTTTTTTTTTTTTCCTGGAATGGTTTCCAGAATGATTTGGCTTCTAGAGAGGGAATTATAAGGCAGCTGAACTTCTCTGGTTCTGTCTTCGACTCATTATCGTGCAGGAGTAACACAGGTTAATCGCATAGCTAATTAAGAGATAACATTAATGGAATCTGAGTTGGTGCCCTGATAAAGCCGAGCCCTGGCAGATAAATGCTGAGGTGGAGCCAAGCCATTTATTTGAGGAGCAGCAGGGCTCCTATCAGGGCACCAACTCTGCTTCCATTAAAGTTATTGATATTACACCCCAATCTACAACTGTAAGAAAATTCAATGTGTCTTTTTTTTCTGTTTCTGTTTTCAGAGGCAGTTCAGCGTTTGCTGTGCTGGCTGAACCAATGCAGCAGAAGCCAGGTGATATAGCTGCTTTTATTGAACAACACACTTAATAATGAATTAACAAATAAATGAATGAATGAACATTAAAGAAATTCATTCACAGCAAACACCACTGCAATTAATATGCTGCCATTTGCAGGGGGCTGTTGACAGGGCATCTAGCAGAGCAGAGCCCTCTCTGGATTGATCAGTGTTTTTCTTTTTTTTTCCAGGGCTCTGCCTTAGAGCAAATCAATGAAGAACCTAAAGTACCATTTCTATATTTCTCTCTGTCTCCTTCTAGTTAACTTGATGAAACGGTTTTGGAGAATTCCTACCCTATTTGCTGTAATAAATTCTCTCATGGCTTTTTTAATTGTTGCTTTTTTTTTTTTACCTTTCTCAAGGAATAATGATCAATTATTGCATTCAGCTGGCTGATGGCTGGCAAATTCTATTTGACATAATGCAGCTGTGATTTAAAGGAAGAGTCATGGTGCTAACTACGCGGCTGCTTCCTGAGGAACAGTGGGGATTGGACTGTACCCTCTGTGATGGTGTGAGCTTTAGTATCCCGCAATTAGGCAAGTGCATTTCACCAAGAGCCAAAGATAGTCTCAAAGAGAACCGGATGCTATCATCTCTGGCCATGGATCTGGGGACATCTTCACCATCTACATCCTCACAGCGTCCTGCACACAGGCTGCTGGTGCCCCTTGTCTCTACTCCCTGAAAGCCCCCACACAGGCAAATTCCCTTCAGAGTCAACAAGCTTCAACAAAGGCCTTCACCAGGCTGAGGGGAGTCAGCCACTGAAGAAATGAGACTTCACTTGGCATTCCTGTGCTGAGAATGTTAAATACCAATTCCAGAATGAGAAGTAAACACTGGGGCTGTCTGAGAATCACGAAGCAGTACCACACAAGCTCATCCACGGTACAGGCGTAACGGTGAGTTGGTCAGAACTGCGTCCGGATAGCCACTCTGCCACTTGTATAAACCTTGAACTCTCGGAGGCTTGGGAGAATATGTGCCTAAAACACAGTGTTTGGAATGGGTAAATGCTGAACACAGGGTAGCTCCTGTTATTATTGTTGTGGTTGCTGTGATGGTCATATGCTCTTGTTTTATAGCCCAGGCTTAAGTGAAAGCAAAGCCGAATTCCCAAAGAGTGTCAATTAGGAGGAGAGAAGGAGCTATCCCGTCCTAACTATTAACTCAGATAACGAAAATTCACAGCCGGGTGTGCTGGCTTATGCCTGTAATCCCAGTACTTTGGGAGGCTGAGGTGGGAGGATCACTTGAGCCCAGGAATTCAGGACCAGCCTGGGCAACATAGTGAGACCCTGTCTCTACAAACAAAAACAAAAACAAAAAACCCACAAAATTAGCTGGGTGTAGCGGCTCCCGCCTGTTGTCTCAGCTACTCAGGAGGTTGAGGCAGGAGGATTGCTTGAACCCTGGAGGTCAAGGCTGCAGTGAGCCGTGATAGCACTATTGAACTTCAGCCTTGGTGACAGAGAAAGATCTTGTCTCAAATAAGTAAATAAATAACAAAAATTCACTCTAGACAATGTGAGCTTGATATTTTGTATTATGATGTCAAGTAGGAGTGAATTTCAATATAAAGAAAGTTCTGTCATTTTTTTAGCTATATAAATTAAAAATAAGTTGAAAATCGAACATTCACACACTGTGTTCTTCAAAATTCTCATTTACTGAGTCTCAAAAGCAGATATACTCATTTTAGCAATTTGCCAAGTAAATCTGAAAACACCCGAGACATTGAAACTCAAGGGGAAAATTCTTTTTCTCTTGAAATTTTAAGCAGAAATTTTATAATAAGATTATATGTCATAATTGTGTCTGTATATATGAAGGTCTGTCATTAAGCCTTATAAACACATGATTACATGATTTATTTTTATTGCCTCATTAAACTAGTAATTCCTAAGTATATAAATATGTGATAAAATAGTCTATGAAAACTACATGCAAAAGGCCCTCACATTAGGAAAAGGAACTTGCAAAATAAAGAAACTCACAATTAAGAATTAAATCTCTAAAATCTACACACAAAGCAAACCAGAGTTTTATGGAGATGGTGACCTACCGTGCCTACGTACTAAAAAGTAAATTCTATTCTGTTCAGTCCTTGATAAATACACACAATTTCCATGTAGAGCTAACTCTAATTACCGACAAAGTCAATATGAAGTGCGTGCCCAAGAGCACAGAATAGCTAGTGGACATGAGGATTTTCTTGATTTTTTTTTTCCAGGGCACAAAACTTGAGGTTTTTTGTTTTGTTTTTTTGAGACCCAATCTCACTCTGTCGCCCAGACTGGAGTGCAGTGGTGTGATCTCGGCTTACTGCAACCTCCCCCTCCCAGGTTCAAGCAATTATGTTGCCTCAGCCTCCCGAGTAGCTGGGATTACAGGCACCCACCACCGCACCTGGCTGATTTTTGTATTTTTAGTAGAGACGAGGTTTTACGATGTTGGCCAGGCTGGTCTCAAACTCCTGACCTCAGGTGATCCACCTGCCTTGGCCGTTCTAAAGTGCTGGGATTACAGGAGTGAGCAAATCATGAATTTGTGAGCCCCAAACAGGCCAGTTCTTTGTGTGTATGTTTCTCCACATCTCTTTCCATTTAAAGTTATAGCAAGATGCTCTAAAAGAGTGGCTACAGAGGCAAAAAGAAACATCTGACTTCCTAAAAATGTGCAAAACATGTCAGAGTCAAAAGTTAGAAACTTGCTACCTGACCTAGTCCGTCTCGCTGCTAGGAATCAAAGCTTCTATTTTCTGTGGTTCTCTAAAGCCTTTATCATATCCATATTTGCCTTAGTTTTCTGCCTTAGTTCATCTCTCTTTTTCACACCTTGACTTCTACAATATGTTATGCACCATCTGTATTCTTTCACCTAATTCTTTGTGATTCCTTTCAACCCAGTTTTTATTTACTTCATGAGGGCAGAAACAGTTACATTTATTTCTCCCTATTCCCTGAACCAGATGCACAGTCTCTAGCATAGAGAAGGTGTTTCTAAAAGTGTTTATTGAACTGAATTATTGAATGTGGCCCTCTAATCATCACTTCTCATTTCGTGTGTGTGTGTGTGTGTGTGTGTGTGTGTGTGTGTGTGTGTGTGTGTCCTCCGGGATTCCTTAATAAAACGGCTCTTGAAAATTACCCTTTCCTAACTCACTGCAAACTCTGACACATCTTTCTTTCAGGGGGTCAACTTCTTCAGCTCTGCTGGGGCCTCAAAATGTCCTCAGTTCCTGTATGTGGGTCTCTTGTATTTTTCTTTCCCCCATAATTTTTCATTGAGAAGTTGCCTCTTTCTTTGCTCACAAGTCACCTGAGTGGCTTCTGGGCCAACCTTGCTTTCACCTGTGCCTACCATGAGGATGAACTGGTGAGACACTAAGATCCCAATCTGCTATGACCACGGAGGGTTTTAACAGTGATTCACAGGAAATGCCACGGACTCTATGTTTCTGTTCAATGAGGGATGCGTCTTGAGCCTTGGTCCTTGCTAGAAGTTATTCTTCCTACAGAAGGAGCAATGGAGACACATCTTCTCTACAGCATAGTCAGACTAGAGACCCTCCACAAAGTAGAGGGAAACCACTCTCTACTAATAATTAACTGGCTGCAGATATTTTAAAGTGAGAAGGACAAATGCTGTTTAGCAATAAATTAGCATAGTCCTTGTTCTTTTTTACACACAAAAAAATCACATATACTGTCTAATTATTTTCTGCAACTAATAAGTGCCTCAATCAACTAGAATCCGGCCAGAGAAACAGAGCTCATATCACCTCAATGGAGGGAATTTTATATGGGGTACTGGTTATAAAAGTGTTGGAAGAGTTAACAAAAACAAAACACACACATAAAAAATGGCAGGAAAGCAAATCAGAGATTTACAACAACAGGAAACCTCTAGGACTTGAAGGTTTGAGGGAGGTAGTGGTGTTTCCAGAACCCAGATGCTGTCTGATGGCAAGTAAGGTCACAGAGGGCAGGCCTGCACCAAGGATCTGGGACTGCAAAGGAGACGGCAGGAATGCCACCTGAAGCAGAAAGAAAGGAAAGAAATACCTTAGATTTTCTTCCTCCCCGTCTAAATTACCAGGCTCAGAACCCAGGACTTTGCAATGATTGCAATACAGACTTCCGCGGGCTAAAAACCACGTGGAATGCATTCAAGATGCTTAGAAGCACCTGGACTATTGAGAAGAAAATAAATCCCAACCAAATCAGAACAAATACTCTAGTATTATCCACAACCATCCATGAGGTTTTTTGTTTTGTTTCAATTTGTTTTTTAACCACTCTTTTAATGAAGAATAACTAGAACTTGATAGCAGAACCCCAGTATAGATTCATGTATGATTTCTTGCATATAATTATATTTCATGGTTTACCCCATATAGTTCTCATTTCATCAGTGCAGTCATTTCAGTTAATTTTTTTATTGTCTTCATAAAGTCCAGCATCCACAGATTCTTCCAGGTATTGTCACAGATATTGAGTACAAGGTGGTTCCTTGTTGACCAGTACAGAAATAATATTGGTGTCCAACTTAGGCACCTTTCTGACATTTATTTTTGACTAGAAAAGCCACATGTTACACAGCCATAAACACATTTCTCACTTCCTCTTATCTTTTAGCGCAGGTCACCTCTCTGACATTTCATTCCATTAAACAAGACAAATGGAGATTTTTTTTTTTTAATCTCTTGAAAACTCTTATCCAAACTTTCACCAAACTACGAGACATTAGAAAGTTCTTATTCTCCTAGAGAGTACCTTAGGTCTTCTTCCAGTTCCCCTTTCCTTCTCTTACTCTTTTCTCCTTTTCCTTGAACATATTTCTCTCTTCATAACTAAGTTCCTATCTCGGGCTCCAATTATCTTATGTCTTGACCCTTACTGTTTTCCCTCCAGAAACTTCCTTTTCTTTTCACTAATTAATTAGAAGGGAGTGTCCCCCGTTATCACCTATACCAATCCTACTGATCAGGAGTCCTCCCTCTTCCCATGCCCTGGGATGTCTACCCTACAAAGTTCTTGAAACTTACTCTTTTTACAGTACAGAGGGAAAAATATCTCGTCCTCTGCAGTCTCAGAGAAAAAACTCTTTTTAAGTTTTTTGAGAAATATCGACAAATCAACTTGTTCATCGTGTTCAATATCTGGAATAAGCAACCTCCATGGCTTCGTTTCAATCCTCATTTCATTTCATGAAATGGAACCTGTTCTCTTTGCAGACTCCCATAGTATCTTCCCCAAAGTACAAATCAGAATAGCAAATCCAGGTTAAAGCAAGCTCTGTGTCGATGTGGAGCCTCAGACCAGACCCCAGACTCCTCCAAACCCCAACCCTGGTAGCCAAGGAAGGGAAATGCCTGTCATTTCGGGGGCAGGGACCCTCTGCGGAGATTTCTCAGTCTCCGGTCTTAATGAGTTTAACTCTAGAGATGGGCAGCTCCAGCCTCCCCGCTGAGCATAATTATGTGATGGGGCACCTGGGGAGAGATTGTCACAAAGATAACTGGGTCTCAGGCTATTTAGCGCTTTACAGATGAGAGTAAGGTGGTGACTTGGAAAAACGAGGTCTGGTTCAGATAGGAAGACTGCAATGGTTCATCTTCCTCCCTCCTGTGGAAGCATACACTGTTGTGTTTTTAATTGATGTACGGGAGCCCAGGGCACAAAATGGACTCACGTGAGAAATCACAGGATACCAAGACCGGATGGCACTGGAGGGGTCATCTCGTCTACCCTCAGCCTGCAGGCAGGACTGCTTACAAGCTATCTTGGAAGGAGGGCTCACTGCCCTTTTCATCACTACCTCTGGAGGACCGAATACAGCAGATAACCAAGGGCTACCTGGGCACCAGTGCACACTGCAAAGGACTATTTGTATGTGTTTATTCTGGCTCTCCTTGCTTAAAAGGCATAGTCAGGGTCAGGATCAGGTCCCCAACATGGGCAGCTTAGAGCAGCACACTGAAATGTCAAAAATTCACCGGACGGCATGAATATACTGAAGAATACACAAAGAAAATATATTGAATCATCTTGTGCAAATTCACACCTCACCGAGGTGCTGAATGAGGAGAGTGATCTCTTAACCACGTCAAACTCTTCCTGTGAGTGCAGCAGGACGGGACAGGATTTCTGTTTTCCCCTAAGAAAAAGTTCATGGAGGACCTAAAACAGGGAATGGTGGAAGGGGGATTGGACAGCTGATCCTGAGGCATCTAGATGCTGACATCCAGGCTCCTGCAGAAAGGAAGCACCTAACCATGCAGATCAGGATGAGGTAGGGGGTTTGGGAACTGCAGTCCCATTCTGGCTTTAGGGCCTCCCTTGTCTGTATTAATGTGATAACATGGAGAGGAGAGGTTGTGTTTAGGGCCCGATGTAGGCAAGCCACAGGGTGCAGGCTCCAGGAATTGGCAAAGAGAACTGTCCCATGGTGCTAGTCAGACCGGAGGACATCTGTCAAGAAGCCTGGGCACATTCCCATGATGCCAGGGCACAAGGGAAAGTTGTAGGGCAAATGGGCCCTGCTCCCTGCAAAGAACTGAAGTGGAGGTTTCTCTCTGGACTGTCCACACCTGAAGCCACTGGATTTCATATGTCTCTGAAGCCTCTAGAGGAGATGAGGAACCCCTCCTCTTGGCCAGAGATTCACAAACTATGACTCATGGGCCAAATCTAGCCTGTGGCCTGCTTTTGGACAGCCCAAAATGTTTTTATATTTTTAAAGAGTTGAAAAGAAGAAAGATATGCAACACAGACCATATCTGGCTCACAAAGCCTACGTTATTTACTCTCTGGCCCTTTACAGAAAGAGTTTACCAACCCCCGTCTAGGTCACTGATTCTCAAATTTCCATGTTCATAAAAACCACTTAGAGCACTTATTAAATCTGCAGATCACCCCAGCTAATATCTGAGTTAGTAGATCTTGGACTGGGCCTCCCATATCTGCATTCTAAGAACTACAGAAGCTAATTCTAAAGTAGGTGAAGCCTAAGAGAACCTTAGCAATATTCCCTTTCAACTAATCACTAAGTCTGTATTTTATAATTTCTATGTGGCCAGCACCCTACTGAGTGTGGTGGGAGACACGATTTGTGGATGATCACTCCACTCCATCACAGAATGCGCAATCTTATGTGGGGAGAGGAAAGTCCTTATATGAGTGATAACTCAGGGCCAAATGGCTTGGGGCCAATTCCACATCAGCTGAGAGTTTGGGTGCAGGGCCACTCAGTATCATTGTAGCCGCCCTGAAGGCAATCGGTGCATAATGAGTGTTTGAGAAACAGTAGGCAAGTTTGGGATATGCAGAAGGTTTCACAGACATTTGCAAAGACACAGAGCAGGAAGGGGCTTTGGGGATGATAGCTGTGGAGGTACAGACAGAGAGCAGAATGGCCTGACTGCGAAGCGCTGTCTGGAGGGCAGCACTGCTGGGCTTCCTCTTCACAGCAAGAAATACTCAGAAAAGCAGCTTTTCTTCCTTACCTCCTGCTGAAGCCTCGTTAGATCCTAAGCCATGGCAATCATGATTCTGTATCTTTCTACCTAAACTGCTTTTGCCACTTTTCACTCTTCCCTCCTTGCATCCACATATCCTCTCTAAATTCTTACCTCATTGAGAGTTTTTCATCATGCACTACAAATTTATGCCTTTATTTCTTTGCAAATGTTATTCTTGTAGACTAGATTGTTCTTTCTATATCGCCTTCTTATTTATAGAGAAAATTTTGTCTCGTATCCCAATACCCAATTTAAGCATCATATTCTCCATGAAGCGATACTTTTCCTAACCTTATTCCTTCTAAACAGAGTTCAGTTATTTTTTATTTTGCACTACCCTGGTATCTTGAACAAGGCAGAAGATAGGGCTTATATTGTATTAGAGCTCTTTGTCTTCATTTCTATCTTCTGAATGACTATGACCTCTTTGATATCAAAGACCATGTTTATCCACCTTCACTTCCTTGGTGCCTACGACAGTGCACACAGCAGTGATCAGTAAACATGTCCTCAGTGAATGATTGAATGATTTATGAGAAGGGCATTTTCGGCTTGGGGAAGCCCCTAAACATCAAAGGAGTATGGCCTTGCTGATGCTATCAACGAGACCCATACAGGTTCTTAAATAGGGGATGATTCCGTTTTAGGTTACTTATAAAGAAAATATGCATGGGAAGTAGGAGTCTAAAGATGATTCGTTGAATAGGTAGGAAGGCTGGAACTTCTCCCTAGAGGAATATAATCTCATACTTTTATAATAACCCCTTGGCATCCCAGCATCTTTAAATTCAATAAATATCTGCAGAGGAAGATCACAGGTGAGATCTGAGCTAGACACTGTCCCATGTGTATTGCACCTTGGCTGGGCCCTGTGCTATTTGATTACCTGAGATTTCAGATGGAACAATATGGGAAGAGCTGCTGGTGCCCTGGAAGTTCTAGAAGACTAGAATAAATTAAAAAGTAATAATAATTTTAATATCAACTACACCTCTAATCTCACAAATCTTTTAAAATTAGAACTTAAATCTGCCCACAATAGGATGTGGTCCAGTAACAACTTATTTACCTTAAGGACAAGAGCCAACACTACATGCAGAGAAACTGGAGAAGTTCTAGAGAACAACCAGAAAGTACAAAGACAAAGGAAAACAGGTCTATGGAAGTTCCGTAGAAGATGTTAAGAGGGAAGAGATGTTCTAACAGGCAACATGGGAAATGTCAATGGGCAAATGCCAGTGATGGTTGGGTTTCCAAGCCGCAAAGGGGAGATTCAAAGTAGGTGGAAATGTAGCAATTGTTTTCCAATTGGTGGTTCCAGGATTCTGAGTTTTGTTTGTCAGAGGATGTGAGTATTATTTGGGGGAATATGGCAGAGCCAACTATCTGGACTCCAAGGATATCCAGCCAGGATTTTTATTTTCCTGACTCCTCACATCTTCATGGGACTAAGTGACAAATGCAGGCCAATGGAATGTGAACAGAAGTAGCAGGTGTCACTTTCAGGCGAGATGGTTAACTACCTAATGTGCCTTCCTCATACTCTCTTCTGCTTCTACAGCCACCGGAGAGGCCCTTGATTAAAGTTGGAGACATCTCAAGATGGGAGAAGCCCCATGTCACGGCTTGAAGGAGAGCTACCAGGAAAGCTGCCAGAAGAGACATATCTATATTGGTCTTAGCGTGCAGGAGAAATTAACTTTTATTGGATTAATCCTACGAGATTTGAGGCTGTTCCTTGTAATTTATTAATTCAGGGTAGGAGGCTAGATTTCCGGGAAATTTTCAAGGGGCTACCAAGTCACAGCCTAAATTAGCATTTTAGGCAGGGCACGAGCAGGATAGGAAGAGTCCTGGGTGGTCTTGGGGCAAATAAAAATGTAGGAGAGATCTTGGCCAGCAGTCCTTTTCCACCATTGATTTTTGCTGGGGGCAGCAGCCTTCGACTCATTGATTTTAGCTGCTGATTAAGTCATGCTCTCCAGCCTGTCAGCAGTCACTTCATTTCCTTTCATCTCATGTTTTCACCTGCTTGAAGCTCCACAACAATCAGGATGTTGATTTTGCAACTGAACGTTCAGGAGGGCTTTAAAAATGGCTCCCATCCCTGCATGGCAGTTTTCAGCCCAGACTCTTCCTCTCTCCTCCAAGACAATTGTTCTCCGGGCTGATGCCTGTTAGGCACAGGAAAACGCTAAAGCCAGAGGCAGCTGGTCTTCACAGAGGCTACAGCAGGCCAGAGTTCCATCTGGAGGAAACTGGAGACCGACTTGGAGTTACCTCAAGACCAAAATGCTCCTTTCTCTTCTGCAGAACGAGCTGTGAAGATACCCAAGACCCAAAGCAAGATTTACAGCAAACAGGAACTAAAGAGCAGATGGCAGGAGGTAGCTCAGATGCCAAAGCAAGCCTCATTGTAGTTGAAGAGGGGGCACAAAACTAGAATTGAATGCGGCCCAGAGTGCTTAGAGTGGGAAAGAAGATTCGAAGCCTCGGGACAGATCTGTAAGGGAGAGAGGAGATGGACATATTCTCCTCACTCACTTGCTCACTCTGTCTCTCTCTTTCTCTCTCGCATCTGTGGTTGCTTAAACAAATAAACAAAACAAGATGGCTGCTGATGGATGGCTGTCCCCTGCACACCGGCAGAAACATCTTCATGCTAGGTTTGCCCGGCTAAACACATGCCACAGCTGATCTGTCTGTCAAGCAGGCCGCACACCACTGCTGATCAATCTTCACATGCCAATTATGTGATGTGGAGTGGGCTGGGAGGGGATGCACAGGTGAGGGGCGCTTGGTGCAGGGAGGAAATCGCTCTTGGGATTCTTCTCTGTGCCCCTGCTCTCCTCTTTGTCCCTGCTAGGAGAGAGTGAGGGGACAGTGAGGGCTCCTCTCCTCCCAGCACCACACCATCTTATACATAGTGCCCCACTAGGCAATGTTTGGTGCCGCCTCCATCTGCCTCTGAGGAGGGCCAACAGAATCCAAACATGAGAACTTATGACAGACAGGAGATTGGTTCCTGTTTGTGGCAGATGCAAATTCTGTCACCAGGCTGGAGAAAGGCTGGCCACTGTGCATTCTTGTTAGGGTTTCTTTTTCTTTTTTTTTTTTTTCCAGACAGAGTCTTGCTCTTGTTGCCCAGTCTGAAGTGCAATGGTGTGGTCTTGGCACACTGCAACCTCCACCTCCCGGATTCAAGTGATTCTCCTGCCTCAGCCTCCTAAGTAGTTGGTATTACAGCCGCCCGCCACCACCCCCGGCTAATTTTCTATTTTTAGTAGAGACAGGGTTTCTCCATGTTGGCCAGGCTGGTCTTGAACTCCTGACCTCAGGTGATCTGCCCGCCTTGGCTTCCCAAAGTGCTGGGATTACAGGCGCGAGCCACTGCGCCCAGCCTTTGTTAGGATTTCTGACAGGGATACAGATTCGTTTTGTGCCCTCTCTTTTCTTCTTCCCTGTGTTAATAGGCACACCAGAAGCTTAACTCCCCTCCTCAAGGAGGTCAACTCCCTTGGCAGCCAAGCCCCAGACCTACTGATGGTGGTGTGGGTAGGGGAGTGGCCAGCTTAGCACATGTGTGTGTGTGCGTGCACACATGTGTGTGGTGTTTAGTCAACACATCTTCTCAAATTTTTGCTACCAGTTTGAGTAGCCGTCTGAGGGGCTCCCAGGGAAAGCTGGCAGGACCTAGCACATAAGAGAAGCCCCAGTGTCTAGATGGCAGTGTATGGAATGAAAACCTCGTGGAAGGCCTGGGTTATTCTCCTGAACCCACAGAGCCGCACACTCAATGCATTTCTAAGATTCTTGTCTTCTCTCCAAACCAAAGCTGCGTAGCAATGGCAGAGGTCCTCTTGTCCTTCCCAAACTCAACTTTTCTTTCCTCTCCGTAAGCATTAGTTCATGCATCGTACTTACCTGCAGGCCAGAGTCCAGCCTGCTCTCCCTTCATAATCTCTTCCATCACCTTAGCCAGAGGGACCTCTTCCTTCCCTCTATGGACTTTATTGTCTGAATATCTCATGGAACTCTGCTGCACACGATATGGTTTGTGAACACCACTAGATAATTAGTCCAGTGAGTTCAAGTCTCTGTCTTGCACGTTTTGGTGTTTCTGCACAGCGCCAATAATAGTGCTATTCAACTACTGGGCTTGAAATATATATTCACTAAAATGAGGGAGTTCTCAGGAAGTGGCAACTTGAAGATTTGCCCCTGCAAAGTATATGCCTCAGAAAAAAATACTAGTAACAAAGACCCTTACATGTACGCCACACTCCCTGCCTTCAAAGCTTCCTCAAGAACCAGGAAGTCCCGTTGACTGATCAGTTTCACAGTGCTTCCCTGGCCATTGCCTTCCTGCTGTGAAGCCATTGGAAACTTCCCTCATTTGCTATTATTTGTTACGGGCCCCAAAGTCAGAATCACTCATTGCTAAGTTTTGGTTTTCAGGCTCATGTAGAAGCATTTTCATTTGTGTCCTTTTTCATCTGACTCTTTAAACTAATCCTTCTTGACTTCAGATCTTTGCACAAACCTCCCGTGTCATCATCGGGGAGCTCTGGGCCCAGAGCAAAGGTAGGAGGCAAAAAGCCCCAAATCTGCACGTTTTATTTCATTGGTACATGTATTTAATCCATCTGCAAACTATTCATTGGATAGCATTGTAGGCTTCCCTCTCTGGGAACACTAAGGTATGTGTATTCAACAGTGGAAAATAAACATAAGATTTTATTACAAAGTGCCACTGCCGCTCCTGGCATGAGTAATTTGTGCACCTGCATTTTTAAAATGTTTCAAAGTTTTTCCCCTTGGTGGATTCCGTGGTAACACACATTAGCTTCCTGGCTGTCACAGCCTGGTTCTTGTAGGCTCCTGTGACTTCTGCCCATGCCATCCAGACGTCATTGTTTTCAGAGCAGATAGCAAACAAATGTGATGACTGCCCCTGTAAGCCTTTGAGAGTGCAGGTTCCTCTTTTGTCATGATAAATGCCTTCCTCCCAAGAATGAGCAAAGCTATGGAGTGGCTTAATCCCAAATCCCAAGAGGTAAAGGACAGATTATCAAGGGAGTAATAAAAGTCAGGCTTTATCCCCAAAAGACATGGGGATGGTTTTAGAGACAAAAGCTGAGTTGATCCCTTCTGCCATGCTCTTTGCCTTGTAGTCTGCTGTTTCTTAAGCACAGAAACCAAGTCACTTGCAGCTCCTCACTGAGGTTCTCCAGCAAATTGGGCAACCCAATATGATCCAGTCGGAACTGAGATGCCCCGTTAGTGATGGAACCTGGCTCCAGGGAGCTTCAGGTTTGGAGAATGGTATGCAGGCATTGGCAGGGGAGTGCACTATTACTTGGAATGGGACACAGCATCTTGGCTTTCCTTTATCTTTTCCTTTCTCTCTCGCTCTCTCTTTTTTTTCCCCATGATTCTGATTTTTGCAGGTGTCTAAAGTCAGCTTTGTGTGCACATTGCTAACTAAACAATTTCCCCTGTGATCTCTGTAATCTCCTGGAAATGTTCATTGATTCCTTCCAATGTCCCCCACAACAGCCCAGAAGACTGGCAATTTCAAGTCATCTTAGGCATGTTAATACTTTCTTAAAGTCATATTGCAGCATATTGCACACTTCTCCCTCAAACAGTGGGTCTCAGAGGAAGATGATAATGACCCACTGCTACATCAACTCGATCATTAGAGTTTCTGTCTCTCTAAGCAACATCAGGCAGATAACTTGATCTAAAGAATATTTATCTGTCCAATGTGCAAATGGAGACAGAGAGAGCTCCACTGATAGAATCGCTGGGTGTGAAATCTTCATTGTTCAGTGTGATCGACAGCAATGGAATGCTTGTTTCATTTAAATAATACTGAGTTTTCCAACACTACACACCATCTGCCTTGGGAGCTGCCTGGCCCAGGCAAAGAATTTAATGTATGTGGCATTTTGAGTGGTTTAAATGCAAGTTTGTTCTGGTTTTAGTCCAAGGGGTGGTGGTGAAGTAGTAGGCAGTGTTTTCACTGCTGAGGCTCAAATTCTTCATTCTTGCTGTAGATGAGGCCTTCATTGGCCAACTGTCCATCTCTGAGCTTGACAATCCAGGAAAATAATTTCTCCAAGAATGTAATTCTTTTTTCTGGGAGAACAGGAAGAATCTTGCTTTGATATGCTCTGTGATTTTGTATACCAATACTTATAGTCAAGTCCCAAGTTTAAATTCTGGGAAACATTTCTCAAAGAATCCCCTAAAACTTTTGAACCAGGTTCTCTGGTTAGTTCTGCCTTCCATGGATGTATGGACCATTGTCTAAAAGGAAAGACTCTTTGAATTGTAACTAAAACCAAATATAAAATGCGCACACGCGCGCACACACACACACACGAGTTTATTTGGAGAGAAATCAAAAACTTATTTTGACAGAGACCACTTGTGCCCAGGTTGCTTGTGAATGTTATTTTGTGTAAAGAATACTACAAGCAGACTGGGTAACAACACAGGAAGTAAGTGCCACATTCAGCCATTCAGCTGTGTTGTATAGTGAGTAGCATTTGATAAATATACCTTGTCTTGGATTCAATATTGCTTAGGCTCTGTCTACAGTTTTAGGCAAAGAAACTATTTGGACTAATTACTTCAACAAACCAGGGTAAGGATACTGTATTGGTATAAGAAACTCTAACTTCAAATTTACAACCCTACAATTTCAGCACCTTAACAGAATAATGGTCTATTGTTCCTCCCACCACTGTTTTAATATGAGTTGGGGGTAATGTAAGGCTCTGCATCATGAAGTCATTCAGGGATCCAGGCTTCTTCCATCTTTTGTCACCTCCATCTTTACCATGCAGTCACCAAGATCACCACAGAAAACGAGGAGAGAAATAGAATGTGGAACCTGTACACTCACTCCTACTGTCTTGGTCCCAAAGACTCTCCTCAATACAAAAGGACTGGAAATGTAATCTGGGGCCAGTCTTTGCCACAGATGCCATTGCCTTCATTATCTAGATAGTTCATGTGAAAATATCCAGCTGCAATCATAGGGAATTGTTCCAGCTCTCTCCATCTCATTGTGTCTTGGAGCTGGTGGAAGGAACACTTACCAAGCCCCCTTCCTGAGGTGTTTCTTAGTGAGTACTAAGCCAGTGTCCTCCACAAGAGCGATGGCCTCATGGTGAGTGGTTGTGAACGGAGCTGATGATGTCACCATGGCATTTATGCCTGAGGTGTTCTTCTAGCAGTTTCAGTGACTCCAGTCTAGTTTAGTTATTCTTTAGAGTAGCAGGACTTCTTTCATTTGCAACTTGAAAAAAAAGTATAATAATATCAAAATTAGGCCATAAATATTGTTTTATTATATTGAAATAATAAATAAATTAGTAATCCTAACTTATAATAATTTTATAATAAATTAGTAAATTACTATTTTCTTTTTTTTTTTTTTTAAATTTATTTATTATTATTATACTTTAAGTTGTAGGGTACATGTGCATAACGTGCAGGTTTGTTACATATGTATACTTGTGCCATGTTGGTCTGCTGCACCCATCAACTCGTCATTTACATCAGGTATAACTCCCAATGCAATCCCTCCCCCCTCCCCCCTCCCCATGATAGGCCCCGGTGTGTGATGTTCCCCTTCCTGAGTCCAAGTGATCTCATTGTTCAGTTCCCACCTATGAGTGAGAACATGCGGTGTTTGGTTTTCTGTTCTTGTGATAGTTTGCTAAGAATGATGGTTTCCAGCTGCATCCATGTCCCTACAAAGGACGCAAACTCATCCTTTTTTATGGCTGCATAGTATTCCATGGTGTATATGTGCCACATTTTCTTAATCCAATCTGTCACTGATGGACATTTGGGTTGATTCCAAGTCTTTGCTATTGTGAATAGTGCTGCAATAAACATACGTGTGCATGTGTCTTTATAGCAGCATGATTTATAATCCTTTGGGTATATCCCCAGTAATGGGATGGCTGGGTCATATGGTACATCTAGTTCTAGATCCTTGAGGAATCGCCATACTGTTTTCCATAATGGTTGAACTAGTTTACAATCCCACCAACAGTGTAAAAGTGTTCCTATTTCTCCACATCCTCTCCAGCACCTGTTGTTTCCTGACTTTTTAATGATCGCCATTCTAACTGGTGTGAGATGGTATCTCATTGTGGTTTTGATTTGCATTTCTCTGATGGCCAGTGATGATGAGCATTTTTTCATATGTCTGTTGGCTGTATGAATGTCTTCTTTTGAGAAATGTCTGTTCATATCCTTTGCCCACTTTTTGATGGGGTTGTTTGTTTTTTTCTTGTAAATTTGTTGGAGTTCTTTGTAGGTTCTGGATATTAGCCCTTTGTCAGATGAGTAGATTGCAAAAATTTTCTCCCATTCTGTAGGTTGCCTGTTCACTCTGATGGTAGTTTCTTTTGCTGTGCAGAAGCTCTTTAGTTTAATTAGATCCCATTTGTCAATTTTAGCTTTTGCTGCCGTTGCTTTTGGTGTTTTAGACATGAAGTCTTTGCCCATGCCTATGTCCTGAATGGTACTACCTAGGTTTTCCTCTAGGATTTTTATGGTATTAGGTCTAACATTTAAGTCTCTAATCCATCTTGAATTAATTTTCGTATAAGGAGTAAGGAAAGGATCCAGTTTCAGCTTTCTACTGATGGCTAGCCAATTTTCCCAGCACCATTTATTAAATAGGGAATCCTTTCCCCATTTCTTGTTTTTCTCAGGTTTGTCAAAGATCAGATGGCTGTAGATGTGTGGTATTATTTCTGAGGACTCTGTTCTGTTCCATTGGTCTATATCTCTGTTTTGGTACCAGTACCATGCTGTTTTGGTTACTGTAGCCTTGTAGTATAGTTTGAAGTCAGGTAGCATGATGCCTCCAGCTTTGTTCTTTTGACTTAGGATTGTCTTGGAGATGCGGGCTCTTTTTTGGTTCCATATGAACTTTAAAGCAGTTTTTTCCAATTCTGTGAAGAAACTCATTGGTAGCTTGATGGGGATGGCATTGAATCTATAAATTACCTTGGGGAGTATGGCCATTTTCACGATATTGATTCTTCCTATCCATGAGCATGGTATGTTCTTCCATTTGTTTGTGTCCTCTTTTATTTCACTGAGCAGTGGTTTGTAGTTCTCCTTGAAGAGGTCCTTTACATCCCTTGTAAGTTGGATTCCTAGGTATTTTATTCTCTTTGAAGCAATTGTGAATGGAAGTTCATTCATGATTTGGCTCTGTGTTTGTCTGTTATTGGTGTGTAAGAATGCTTGTGATTTTTGCACATTAATTTTGTATCCTGAGACTTTGCTGAAGTTGCTTATCAGCTTAAGGAGATTTTGGGCTGAGACAATGGGGTTTTCTAAATATACAATCATGTCATCTGCAAACAGGGACAATTTGACTTCTTCTTTTCCTAACTGAATACCCCTGATTTCTTTCTCTTGCCTGATTGCCCTAGCCAGAACTTCCAACACTATGTTGAATAGGAGTGGTGAGAGAGGGCATCCCTGTCTTGTGCCAGTTTTCAAAGGGAATTTTTCCAGTTTTTGCCCATTCAGTATGATATTGGCTGTGGGTTTGTCATAAATAGCTCTTATGATTTTGAGGTACGTTCCATCAATACCGAATTTATTGAGCGTTTTTAGCATGAAGGGCTGTTGAATTTTGTCAAAAGCCTTTTCTGCATCTATTGAGATAATCATGTGGTTCTTGTCTTTGGTTCTGTTTATATGCTGGATTATGTTTATTGATTTGCGAATGTTGAACCAGCCTTGCATCCCAGGGATGAAGCCCACTTGATCATGGTGGATAAGCTTTTTGATGTGTTGTTGAATCCGGTTTGCCAGTATTTTATTGAGGATTTTTGCATCGATGTTCATCAGGGATATTGGTCTAAAATTCTCCTTTTTTGTTGTGTCTCTGCCAGGCTTTGGTATCAGGATGATGTTGGCCTCATAAAATGAGTTAGGGAGGATTCCCTCTTTTTCTATTGATTGGAATAGTTTCAGAAGGAATGGTACCAACTCCTCCTTATACCTCTGGTAGAATTCAGCTGTGAATCCATCTGGTCCTGGACTTTTTTTGGTTGGTAGGCTCTTAATTATTGCCTCAATTTCAGAGCCTACTATTGGTCTATTCAGGGATTCAACTTCTTCCTGGTTTAGTCTTGGAAGAGTGTAAGTGTCCAGGAAATTATCCATTTCTTCTAGGTTTTCCAGTTTATTTGCGTAGAGGTGTTTATAGTTATCTCTGATGGTAGTTTGTATTTCTGTGGGGTCGGTGGTGATATCCCCTTTATCATTTTTAATTGCGTCGATTTGATTCTTCTCTCTTTTCTTCTTTATTAGTCTTGCTAGTGGTCTGTCAATTTTGTTGATCTTTTCAAAAAACCAACTCCTGGATTCATTGATTTTTTGGAGGGTTTTTTGTGTCTCTATCTCCTTCAGTTCTGCTCTGATCTTAGTTATTTCTTGCCTTCTGCTAGCTTTGGAATGTGTTTGCTCTTGCTTCTCTAGTTCTTTTAATTGCGATGTTAGAGTGTCAATTTTTGATCTTTCCTGCTTTCTCTTGTGGGCATTTAGTGCTATAAATTTCCCTCTACACACTGCTTTAAATGTGTCCCAGAGATTCTGGTATGTTGTATCTTTGTTCTCATTGGTTTCAAAGAACATCTTTATTTCTGCCTTCATTTCGTTATGTACCCAGTAGTCATTCAGGAGCAGGTTGTTCAGTTTCCATGTAGTTGCGCGGTTTTGATTGAGTTTCTTAGTCCTGAGTTCTAGTTTGATTGCACTGTGGTCTGAGAGACAGTTTGTTATAATTTCTGTTCTTGTACATTTGCTGAGGAGTGCTTTACTTCCAATTATATGGTCAATTTTGGAGTAAGTACGATGTGGTGCTGAGAAGAATGTATATTCTGTTGATTTGGCGTGGAGAGTTCTATAGATGTCTATTAGGTCTGCTTGCTGCAGAGATGAGTTCAATTCCTGGACATCCTTGTTAACTTTCTGTCTCGTTGATCTGTCTAATGTTGACAGTGGAGTGTTGAAGTCTCCCATTATTATTGTATGGGAGTCTAAGTCTCTTTGTAAGTCTCTAAGGACTTGCTTTATGAACCTGGGTGCTCCTGTATTGGGTGCATATATATTTAGGATAGTTAGCTCTTCCTGTTGAATTGATCCCTTGACCATTATGTAATGGCCTTCTTTGTCTCTTTTGATCTTTGATGGTTTAAAGTCTGTTTTATCAGAGACTAGGATTGCAACCCCTGCTTTTTTTTGTTCTCCATTTGCTTGGTAAATCTTCCTCCATCCCTTTATTTTGAGCCTATGTATGTCTCTGCGTGTGAGATGGGTCTCCTGAATACAGCAGACTGATGGGTCTTGACTCTTTATCCAGTTTGCCAGTCTGTGTCTTTTCATTGGAGCATTTAGTCCATTTACATTTAAGGTTAAGATTGTTATGTGTGAACTTGATCCTGCCATTATGATATTAACTGGTTATTTTGCTCGTTAGTTGATGCAGTTTCTTCCTAGCCTCGATGGTCTTTACATTTTGGCATGTTTTTGCAATGGCTGGTACCGGTTGTTCCTTTCCATGTTGAGTGCTTCCTTCAGGGTCTCTTGTAAGGCAGGCCTAGTGGTGACAAAATCTCTAAGCATTTGCTTATCTGTAAAGGATTTTATTTCTCCTTCACTTATGAAACTTAGTTTGGCTGGATATGAAATTCTGGGTTTAAAATTCTTTTCTTTAAGAATGTTGAATATTGGCCCCCACTCTCTTCTGGCTTGGAGAGTTTCTGCCGAGAGATCTGCTGTTAGTCTGATGGGCTTCCCTTTGTGGGTAACCCGACCTTTCTCTCTGGCTGCCCTTAAGATTTTTTCCTTCATTTCAACTTTGGTGAATTTGGCAATTATGTGTCTTGGAGTTGCTCTTCTCGAGGAGTATCTTTGTGGCGTTCTCTGTATTTCCTGGATTTGAATGTTGGCCTGCCCTACTAGGTTGGGGAAGTTCTCCTGGATGATATCCTGAAGAGTGTTTTCCAACTTGGTTCCATTTTCTCCCTCACTTTCAGGCACCCCAATCAGACGGAGATTTGGTCTTTTTACATAATCCCATACTTCTTGCAGGCTTTGTTCATTTCTTTTTCTTCTTTTTTCTTTTGGTTTCTCTTCTCGCTTCATTTCATTCATTTGATCCTCAATCGCTGATACTCTTTCTTCCAGTTGATCGAGTCGGTTACTGAAGCTTGTGCATTTGTCACGTATTTCTCGTGTCATGGTTTTCATCTCTTTCATTTCGTTTATGACCTTCTCTGCATTAATTACTCTAGCCGTCAATTCTTCCACTTTTTTTTCAAGATTTTTAGTTTCTTTGCGCTGGGTACGTAATTCCTCCTTTAGCTCTGAGAAATTTGATGGACTGAAGCCTTCTTCTCTCATCTCGTCAAAGTCATTCTCCGTCCAGCTTTGATCCGTTGCTGGCGATGAGCTGCGCTCCTTTGCCGGGGGAGATGTGCTCTTATTTTTTGAATTTCCAGCTTTTCTGCCCTGCTTTTTCCCCATCTTTGTGGTTTTATCTGCCTCTGGTCTTTGATGATGGTGATGTACTGATGGGGTTTTGGTGTAGGTGTCCTTCCTGTTTGATAGTTTTCCTTCTAACAGTCAGGACCCTCAGCTGTAGGTCTGTTGGAGATTGCTTGAGGTCCACTCCAGACCCTGTTTGCCTGGGTATCAGCAGCAGAGGCTGCAGAAGATAGAATATTTCTGAACAGCGAGTGTACCTGTCTGATTCTTGCTTTGGAAGCTTCCTCTCAGGGGTGTACTCCACCCTGTGAGGTGTGGGGTGTCAGACTGCCCCTAGTGGGGGATGTCTCCCAGTTAGGCTACTCAGGGGTCAGGGACCCACTTGAGCAGGCAGTCTGTCCCTTCTCAGATCTCAACCTCCGTGTTGGGAGATCCACTGCTCTCTTCAAAGCTGTCAGACAGAGTCGTTTGCGTCTGCAGAGGTTTCTGCTGCTTTTTTGTTGTTGTTGTTGTTGTTGTTGTGTAGCTGTGCCCTGTCCCCAGAGGTGGAGTCTACAGAGACAGGCAGGTTTCCTTGAGCTGCTGTGAGCTCCACCCAGTTGGAGCTTCCCAGCAGCTTTGTTTACCTACTTAAGCCTCAGCAATGGCGGGCGCCCCTCCCCCAGCCTCGCTGCTGCCTTGCCTCGAGATGGCAGACTGCTGTGCTAGCAATGAGGGAGGCTCCGTGGGCGTGGGACCCTCCCGGCCAGGTGTGGGATATGATCTCCTGGTGTGCCTGTTTGCTTAAAGCGCAATATTGGGGTGGGAGTTACCCGATTTTCCAGGTGTTGTGTGTCTCAGTTCCCCTGGCTAGGAAAAGGGATTCCCTTCCCCCTCGCGCTTCCCAGGTGAGGCGATGCCTCGCCCTGCTTCAGCTCTCGCTGGTCGGGCTGCAGCAGCTGACCAGCACCGATCGTCCGGCACTCCCCAGTGAGATGAACCCAGTACCTCAGTTGAAAATGCAGAAATCACCGGTCTTCTGTGTCGCTCGCGCTGGGAGTTGGAGACTGGAGCTGTTCCTATTCGGCCATCTTGCTCCGCCCCCGTAAATTACTATTTTCTAATTTATTTATTATAAATTAGTAAAATTTATAATAAACTAATTTATAATAAATTGTTTATAATTTGTAATAAATTCTCAATTACAAATTTCTTATACAAATTTGTTATACAATAGTATACATTTGTTATATAATACCTTTATTTATATTACTTACACTAATTTATTATTTTTTTACCATAATTTATTATACAGTATTTATAAATTTCATTTATACTAACATAAAATATTTTATTCTAGTGTTAAAGGTGCTGTGTTCTGAATTTATAGCCACATGCAGTACCAAATTCTTTCTCATTGCTCACTGTGTAAGCATTTGGACTTGCCTCTGACCTATCTGCTCCTAACACAATACTTTTGACCTATTGGACCTACATTGTCAAAAGTGTTAATAATTTTTTTTCAGTCATTCTGAAATATTTCTTATACGTGTGACTTGTCCTATTTTAAAATTGTAATAGAAAACAATAGAAAAATGGGATTACTTCAAAAATTTTGCTAAAGGGTATTTGAACCAGTTGGAGTAGAAGCTACCTCGTTGCGTTTATATGCATCCACTCCCTTGTGCCAGAGATAAATTGCTGTCGTATTTGTCTCTATTCTAAGTGTGCTATACAGACAGGGGCCTACTCCTCAGGAGAATAACCAAGCCAAGGATGTCATGTTCCATCTTTGTGATGAAATGCAGATTGGTTGTTGAAAGGCAAATTCTTCATTTCCAAAAGTTGAATTTAAATGATGCTTTAAAAGATTTTAGCTAATGAAATTTAGGCCCCTCTCTTTCAAAAAAGAGGAATTTAAGAAAATGCTCTGGAACTTAGCCAGAGTATTTAATTTGGTTTCAAAATGCATACATTTTCTTTTACTTCATGATCTCGCCTTACAGTATTTTGTTATCTAGAGGCTTGCAGACAAATGTCAATAGCCTTGTTGAGTTCAGCATTACTGCCTGCTTGGTTTGTCTGATTTATTTCTGTGCCTCGTGGTTAGTTAAGCATAACCTGTGTGGTTTCTGGCTGTTCCAATAGTGAAAAGCTGTATGCACCAGGAATGGCGCTGCCACTCTGTACACTGCGGGTGAGCTCATCATCACTCCTACTCTACTTTGCAGCCCTTTTCTTCATCTTCTTTGAAATAATTTGTGCAAGAAGGGACGAAAGAGATGCCCTCTTCCTCTCCAAGATTTCTATCAGTTGAGGCTGGTTTTTCAGTCTGGACTCTGCTTAGGAGGTTTTAGGTTTTGAGGGGGTTTAAAGATTCTTCCAGGACTCACCAACTAGTCCTGAAAGACTTCAGTTTGGGGAAACCTCTTCCATCAGTTCCTCGCAAATGTCCAAGCAGGAAAATCTCACTTGACTCCCTTATTTCTGTTCCCCTGGCTCCGATGAGTCACTGCGGAGTTGGGTTGCTGTTATGGACTGGCCAAGGAGAATTGAGTGAATGAAACCCTGTAACTACATTCAATATAGCTGCTCTCAAATAACCAAAGGCTCTTATTGGAGAGGTAGCCATGTGCAAAGGCAGATTCTGCTTCCTGAAGCTGCCAGACCTTTAGGAAGATGCAACAAATGCAGTGACCTAGGAGAGACAGTCACGTTCTTTCCTATGTGGTGCTGGAGAGGCAGGCATCACACCTAACACCTTCCAAGTTGTTTTGCTATAAATCCCAGTGTGGCTTTGGAAAATTGAATTTCAACCTGTCCCACACATTCCTCACCCTCAAGACTATGAGTGGAGAAACTGAACCCACGGATTCATGGTGATGATGGTTGAGGTAGAACGGGCTGACAAAGGTGGTTCCTGCATGTCCAGGTCTCCTCAATGCCGAGGAAGGCCGATGAAGCATTTGTTAAACTAATGTGGTGGCCTCCAGTGTGGCCTCCATGGCCCATGCCATGGTTCTGCATAAATGCCCATGGGGAGACAGGCAGCAGTGATCCAGACACTGAAGGATGGCACTCTCTCAAAGTGAGATTATGTGGCTCACCCTGGATGTGAACTTAGATGAGGAAAAAAACCTGAATGACATTCAAACCCGAAGTGATTCCACTTCATCATTTTGTACACATACATTCACGATGTGCTATATGTTATATATAATTTACTAAAGCATGCTTTTAAAAATAGATTTGAGGAGCATGGAGACCCCAGAAGTGTATGTTATTGTACTGGGCTTGAGTTTCTCTTTCCCTCCCACAGGGGACCTCTGAGGGTCTATTTGAGGGCATGAATATGGAAAATTCAGCTCCAGCTCCTCCACCCCACTCCCTGAACAGCACTGCAGAACTGTGCTAAGCTCTTGTGGTTTGGAAAGAACAGATGCAAGAGACATAATAAGTATAAAAGGAATTTGGGGAATGGGTCCTAAGAATCACCGTGTTTCCTATCACTCTCAGAAAATGCATCTATTTTCAGGGGGTACTGTACATCTGTGTGGCTCCAAACCACCAATTATTTTTCCAGGCAACATAATAACAGCTTTCTTCTGAAAATGCCAAACACTGAAATGAAATACAGCTTCAGAAATTTTCACTTAAGTTGATTTGTTCCAATTACTCAGACCTGCTTTGCATCCCTGCCCCCCAATACATAAAAGGCAAGTTCTGTTTTTATCGTCCTGTTCACTTTTTCCAGATAAATAAAGAGACAGGAAAGAAGGTAGGAAGGAAGAAAGGCAGGGAGGAAGGAAGAAAGGCAGGGAGGAAGGAAGGAAGGGAGGGAAGGAAGGAAGGAAGGATGGAGGTAGAGACAGAAAGAAACCACCTGAATTCTACATATCCTATTAGAATACAACCACCCAGGACAGGAAATATAATTGAAGGCGGCAAAGAGAATACTGTCCCAGGGTATATCTGCACCCCTTTGTCTGTTTGGGCGCTGAAAGGTCACAGATATCACTGGCCTTCCTGTTGAGCCACTCTGAATGTAATCTGTTGGGTTTGGTTTACTGAATGTATATGCACGTCAAAGATTGTGAGCATGGATTATTTATAAGATGTTCACTTCCAATTAGTGCAGCTTAAAACATGAGCTTCAACTTGGCACGCAGCAGCTGCGGCAGCCTATTCTGAGAAGGCTGGGCAGGTCTGGGGGTAAGCAAGCCTCTTGCTGAGTAATGGTGTGAGCCAGTGGCTAAGGTAGCATTTGGGAACAGCCCTGTTTTGAGACAGATTCTTATTTCAGATAAACAGTCCTGTAAGTTACATGATAAAATACATATAAGGGTACATTTTCTAGGGGCCACCCGGGAAGCAATGCAGACAGGCCCAGAGACTGTTAGGTCATTTTGACCCATTACCCCTTAAGTACTCACTTGGCAAACTGATGGAGTCTCATTTAGGACCCATGTCTGCCTTGGTGGAAACCCCATTTTGTACCTTGATGGAGACTCACAGACAGTGGCTTCTAAATTCCAAGATCTGGTATGAAGCAATCGCTTCTGGGAAAATCAGTTTAATTTACCTATTTTTTAAACCAAATCTAATTAACCAAATTTAATTAATCCATTTGCTGAGGTTAATGAAACCCTTGTTAACCTGACTCAGAAGGAGGCTAGAAAGGAGGGCCTTTTAGGCTGAGATTCCTAATAGGCTCCATGCCTCAGGGAGTCATGAACCGATCAGAGACAGGGCACCAGGTGCATGCTCTGAGGCTGCTGACTCTGTCCTGGAAGGCCGCAAGGGGCCAATGTGAACAGAGACCAGGATCAGAAGTGTGGCCAGCACTCTAGTCTCTCCTGAAGTTATTCAAAACCCGACTTTGTTATTTAGTCTAAAACAGAGTGGACTTCCAGAATCCTGACATGTTATACCCAAATTGCGGCCGGCCACTCCAACACTGAACAGAAATGATTTGGGGATGATGTACACCGTCAATTAGCCGACCTGCTGCTCCATGTTACAAGGGGCCTCCTTCTCAGTCAATGGTATTGGCGAGGCAGCCATAAAGACCCAAAGCTATGACTCTCTTGCCTGAAGTTTAGTATCAGTGCAGTGAACTGACAAGCTTAGCCTGTTTTGTAGTTGCCAGGAGTCACTGTTACAAAAATCCCCTTCATCTGGCATTGGCCAAAAGACCCGGCAGCTGACTCAGCCAAGAAGGTTTGAATATCATGAAAGTGGGTGCCCTTTCCTCCCTTGCAATGGTGTTTCCTTAGCAGTTCTTTACCCTGGCTGTGTCTTCTGACCCTTCAGGGACAGTTATCATGCTAAGCCCGTCCTTGTCTGGAGGGTGGTTCATTTATTTCCTCAATGCAAAGCTTGTGCTCAGGAGGTAAAGAATGGACAAAACCTCTGCAGACATACAGAGAGAAGAGGCTAAATAGGCACTCTGCAGTCAGAGAACATTCTGTCAGGACACAGAGGAGCTTGAGAGCTCCAGAGGGCACAGTATCAGGAAACCATGGAGGTCTTTTCTTCTCGACTCAAAAGATGGTGAGATCAGCTCAGGACTGGCCTGGCCAAGTGAAAAGATTTGGAGACATCACACATTGCTGCATGCAATGAGCTCAAAATCTAAGGTTGAGAGAGAAGGGGTTCACAGCGGCATAAGATGCACTCCTCACACACTGAAAGCTGTTGCTTCCAATCGGACCCTCCATGTCGGTGACCTTGAGGTAAAAGGGCAGAAATACAAAGTGAAGCATTTCTACTGCTTGAAAGGAATACATTTAGCAAGCCCCTACCTCCTTCGATCTTTTGTAGGAAGACTGTGCCAAATGCTAGATGAACAATTTTATTCCTGATCCACCAAAAGGGGAAGGAAAAAAAGCAACTGAAGCTTATAGGAAGGATTTCTGCAGAACAACGTCAGTGGGAAAACATTGTAACAAGACTTGGATCAGATTTACAACAGGAGCAGAGCTTTTTCTTTATTGATTATTTTAAGTCTTTTTCAAAGAATTTTCCTGGGACTTTAGAAAAACTCAGTGGAAGACATTACTTATTTGTTTATGGGTGGAGATGGCACTTTTTCTAAGAAATATATATGTATATATATACACGTATTTTTCTAAGTAATATATATACACATATATTTCTAAGTAATATATATATTTCTCTATATAAATTTATATTAAAAATTCATATATATACTTTTAATAATATGGGTGGAGATGGCACTTTCTTTTTCTAAGAAATATATATATTTCTAAGTACTATATAGCTGTGTCTATATATATACCTATATAGTACTATATATACTTATATAAGTATATATTACATACATTATTTACTTAGAAATTTGTATACATATAAATTAGAAATTTGTATACATATAAATTTCTAAGTAATAGATTACTTAGAAATATATATAATCATATTATATATGAGACACCAAATAGAATATATAATATATAATATGTAATGTATAAATATATAAATTTAATATATAAAATTATATGTTTATATGTTGTGTGTGTGTGTGTGTATATATATATACAAAAACACAGAATTTGGCATTACTTAGCATGGAAAATAAAATATTTTTGGGGTGTTTTCCTAAAAATGGCCTAGTCTTTCAAATATAAAACATCCTTTTCTTAAAATGTCTTAAGTTTTAGCCATCTCCCTCATTCTTTTCCAGATAAATGCCTCCAAATAACTTAGTCCTCAACCTGAAGCCAAAGTGATTTCGGTATACCAGGATTGAAATACTTCTGTGTTCACAACTGAATAGATAAAGGGGCACTCCTTGTGGCTGCTCATTGTATGTCCCCTAGAGGGTCAGCAAGGCCAAGAATTGGTTTGTGGAACAAATATTCATTACTAGAATTGGGGATGAAAAAGAGTACATGCCATGGATTTTGCTCTCGGGAGTGATTGGTTCAGCGAGTGAAATAAGACCAACACGCACGAAAGGGTTGATGATGCTAGAATCTCCCACACTTTGCCAGTCACAGGGAAGTCAAATCAGTATTGACTTTGTTATTCAAATCAGCACCAGACTGGTCACTTTTAGAAGTGACACCACGGGAGGCAATTAAACCCAGGAAAATGCTGAGCACTAGAATGACCATGCAGGAAGGGGCCTTAGAGATAGATCCTGTATGTCTTCACCTGACGGTGCCAGGGCCAGAACAGAGGCCTGCAAGGGTAAGAGCAAGCTCAGCGCCACAGAACTTGTAGGTAACAGAGCCAGGCTCAAGTGCACGCTTCCTAACTCCAATTTCAACACTCCCATTCCAGATGAGAGTGAAAAGTATTTTCCCCTCGGCTTTCCCTGGTGATATTCCCCTATGCACCAGCAGAGCATGAGGGTATGAGAGAAGATCCACATCCTAACCCCAGCTTTGCTGCTGACTAGCCATGTGTGTTTGAGCAACTCACAAAACTTCTCCAGATTTCAGACTCATCTGTAAAATAAAGTCATTAGATTTGTCCATTGCTCTCCACAGTTCACCAAAGTGCCCCTCGTAGGAGAGTGGAATGGATGATGTTTAGGGTAGAAGCTTGGAGATGTGGCAATAAGTGACCTTGTGCAAGTGACAAATGCACTCAAAATATTGGAATTTGTCTGTCTTAATAATTTGTGTGGCTTCTACATTTTACTTAGTAGTATATCTGTGTTTGCTTTCGGGTGAAAATACTGTTTGAAATGTCTTACCATCCATGAAACTTGGTTCACCAAAGAGGGCCTGTTTTCCCTGAGGTACAAGGACTAGAAGGTTTTCTGAGGCCACTCCCAGCCCCCATTCATTGATTTCATGTCTTATGTTTGTGTTTTTTATTTTATCACACCCTCCTATTCCTGGTTCCCAGAATGTAAGTAGTTCTCCCTCCACAATGTTCAATGGTACTCAATAATGTCCGGCTATGTGAAGATGGAAAGGTGAGGGAAAATTAGCACCATAAGCAGAGTCTAGAAAGTTACACACTCATTTAACAGATGGAAACAGGAGGGCTGCCATTCTAGAAAGATATGGGGAGTGCTCATCAGCCTGGCTTCCGCTAGAGGAGATCTACTTTGGTGTCTAGCCAAATTTTGATCCTTTGCCTTAAATCTTTTCTGGAAAGAGATGGACTATGAATAAATATTTGGATTTAGGAGGAATTAGTTTAAACATCTCTGAAAAATACCACATTACTTTTTCTTCAGATGCAAATCTTCTGAGTACCTAAGAGTGGATTTTCCTCTCTCTGAAGTTGACACCAAAGCCAATGCCTAACTTTGCCTTGGATCTCTGATTGTGGCTCCCATCACCTCTGGAACTGTGGGGTGACTGGGAGTGGAAAGCATAAAGCTGGGGGATGCAAAGAAGGATGGTTCTCACCCAGTCTCTGGGCATTTATCAGCAGAGAGGGAGGTCAGCCAAGTTCCTCATCTGCTACAGCAGCAAAGGCGTTCTCCCCAGTGACTTTTCCAGATGGAAAAGTGCTCTGAGCTTCTGACCATCTCCCAGAGGATAAAGGGAATTTGATGAGGAGAGACTCTTGCTCTTCGAGGCAATTGCGCCTGCATGAACCAAGCTGTTGGTTGGCATCTCCAAGCACCTTGCACATAGTAGGCACATGATAGTGATTTTTCAGATGCAAAAATCAATATCATTCTTTCACCAAAAAAGAAAAGGTGGCAAGTGGCTTATGAAAAAGAACATTCTATTACAGTACAGCATCTCGGCCCAGGTTTTGTGTTCAAGCCTATATTTAGAGAATAACAGATTAACCTAGAAGAGGATGGAATTATTGTGTAACCAAATTATTTCAACTCTGGCTGCATGTTAGAATCACCTGGTAAGCTTCTGAAAAATGCTGATGCCCCACTCGAGAGTAATTGAATCAGAAACTCCGGGGAGAAGCCCAGGCATTGGTATTTATCTGTAATTTCCCAGGTGATTCTGGTGCACAATGAGACTGTGAATGACTCATTTCTCCAGGCAGGTGGAGTGATTTACCCAGGATCCCACCAGGCTGGTACGGGGCTGGGAAGAGAATCCAGGTCTCCCCATCCAACCCTGTGCTCTTTCCCACACACCACATCGACTCTCCTTTGGCCCTGTGGCCTGTGGGATAACTTGCACTTTTCCACTGGGAATAGGGAGCCGCAGTTGACCCACTAACCCCCTGGAAACAAGTGCCTCGGCACCATGGGAATTTTCCTGGTCCTATTTGTGGAAATACTCCAACCTTGGATGTTTTTCCAGTAAAGGATATTATGAGCAGGGTCCCTTTGGTAACTATCTATAAGCATTATTTGTGAGGCATGGGAAGATTCTGGCCCCAAAACATCCCCTTTGCCTTCAGTTACTTATGCTGCAAGGCATGTTATAAGAATATTTTAGGGGGTTAAGAGATATTAGTTATTAGAATATAAATAAAACTGTAAGTAGCCCCTTCTCTCTTGCTAGTCTAAATGAAGAGTCGAAGGTTTAAGTACCTAGCACAGTGCTTAGCTTTAAGTTTCACAGTACTTACATGGCAACGACCTCTTATTCTTGCTATGTTTGAATAAACCATGCTGGGTCTTATGTACATTCTCTAATTTAATTATCACCCAAAACTTAGGAGGCTGTTTATATCCTTGTATTAAAATGAAGACACTGAGGCTGACATTCTAATTATGATGCCTATAGATTTGAATGAAACTGGAAGCTCCTATTAGGTTGAACTAACCCCTTCTGCTTTACCTACGAGGGAAATGGGGTCTAGAAAGGTGCTGTGATTTTCTCTGGGAATATGTAACACGTTCAATTGTTTATCAGTGATTCATGTCATAATTAATGTATCAGTTCCTTTCAAAATTAGAAAAGGAAGGCCTTTGAGTCTCTCCGTTTGGTGTTCAAATCCTGGTCTGATCATTTTCCGGCTGTGAAAAAAGTGACTTAACTTGAAAGAGCCCCACCTTTGGAAGGAAAGGAGGAAGGCAGGGGAAGAAAAAGAAGACAGTGGGAGGAAAAGACAGAGGAAGGAAAAATGCAGAGAAGGAAAAGAAAAAAAGAAAAAAGAAAAGAGAAGAGGCAAAGAAGGGAGGGAGAGGACCGTTCTCTACACAAGGCAGAGACAGAGGAGACATGATGAGGAAGTGGTTGGTGGTGCCAAGCAACTGAAGGTCAAAGGGTACTTGGTATTGCGTTCTAAAGGGTATTTTCTAGAATCCAAGATTCCAATCAGAAGTCCAGGACCTGCTGCAAGAAGGAGGAGAAGGCTTGAAACTGGAATAAACAGGAGAAAGAGTGTGAGAGTTTCTACATAAACAGGGCAGGGGAAGAGCTGAATTTGTTCCGGAGAAATTCAGGGACAAGAAAGATGTGAAAAGAAAACTCCAGTGTTGGGTCCATAAAGGCTCTGAATGGCTTCCCTACAGGACTGAAGCAAAGGGCGTCATAGGAGTCCAAGGCATGAAACAGTATATTCCACCAGAAGAATGTACGTCTTTGAAGTACCCCGCCCCCCCCCCCCCCCCCCCCCCCCCCCCCCCAAAAAAAAAAAAAAAGGTCCATTGTGGACTATAGCTTTTGAAGAAAAAAGAAGGAAAAACTGGTGAAAGTGAATCAAAGGAAGTGATAAATCTGTCAGTGACCCTCTCCTGAAACAAAGCACATGATGCTTAATTAATGCATTTAGCTGCCTGAGCAGAGGAGCCTGGTAGCCAGGCCCACCTCCAGAGCCTCACCTAGTTCTAGAGGTCTTTGAAGATGAAAAGCACTTTTAAGTGCGGACTCGGACGATGACCACGAATGCTGTTAACTCCATGGGGAAAGAAATAAAAACACATATTAAATGTGTTATAATACTTATGAGTGCCCTTTGAAGGCAGTGTCCTCTAAACATAGGAAGACATATGTAAGGAAGTAGAGAAAAATGAGAAGGGGGTGGAGGGACGTGGAGAGGCCAGGGCAGGCCCAGTCGGCGTGCTCTCTAATGCCACACACTGGACAGGGTGACAAAGAAGGCTTTGGGCAGAAGGAGGAGGGAACGGTGGGAGGGAGGACCCTACCAATGTGAAACGTCAAGTGCCGGGAACTGAGAAGAGACAACTAAGGCCACTCTGAGGCTGGGCCACGTGAGAAGAAAAGAATTGTGTCACGGTGAGCTAGAAGTCGTTAAATGTCTAGAGAAGGGACATCACCCACATTTAAAGGCATCAAGCACCGAGGCTTTACTACTAGCCTGGGAAAACAGTGAAAGAGGACGTGAACAAGAAATTCTCAAAAAGCAGAACGGCACTCCTGGACGAGAAATTCTGTAGAAGCTGAACGCTGCTCCTCAATGGCCTTTTGGCCTTTCTCTCCCTGTCTTTCTCTCTCCTGTCTCTGTGTGTCTCTGCTATCTATCCGACATTCATCAAAGTTAGCTGAAATGACAATAGACAATACTCAAAAACGAGGAAAAGCAAAAAGTGGCATCCAGAACAAATGTAGGGACTTGTTTACATGAACCGTGTGTACTTGTGTATTTTTTTTTTTTCCAGTAAGGGAGAGTTCTAAGGTAGCAGATGGACTATTCAAAGACTTAGAAAATGAGGCCAAACAGATGAATAAATGGTGAGAGTAGTGGGTCTTGCTTTTAAACGGAATTCGTAATTTCTTTCTTTTCTTTTTTTTTAAATTAAATTAAATATTTTTTTTTTGAGACAGGGTCTCGCTCTGTTGCCCCAGCTGGAGTGCAGTGATGCAATCACGGCTTACTGCAGCCTCAACCTCCTGGGTTCAAGCATTCCTCCTGCCTCAGTCTCCCAAGCAGCTGGGACTACAGACACGTGTCACCATGCCCAGCTTTTATTTTCTTGTAGAGACAGGGTCTCACTATGTTGCCCAGGATAATTTATTTCTTTTAATTATTTGATTCAAGAACATAAGAGCATATCTGAAGTTTACTCATAAATTTGGGGAGACTTTCACGCCATCGGGTTAACCCCACAGAGGAGGTCAAGAAGAGGCCATGTGGCATGGCAGAAAGAACATGCAAGTGGCGGCCCCAAGCTCCAACTGCTTTTATTTGCTCCTCTGCGGACACTCAGCCTTGGCCTGTTAGCAGATTCTGGGGTTCAATTTTCCCCTTTGTGTCAGAACTATGGTATCCAAAGATTGGACTCAAGAAATCTCTGTTTCTGAATTGGCGTATCACCAAGACCTTGTGAATAAAATTTTGGAGCTTTGGCATTTTCATTACCTCCTGATACCTGTTCCAAACAAATATCCTTTCCAGGTATCAGCTTATGAATCTGGGAGAAATAGAATCAGCTGTACTTAAGTCTTCCTTCTGCTAACTTCCTGGTCAAGACATTGTTGAGTTTGATGCTTCTTTCTAGGCAGCCCCCGTATAGTTTCTTGGGACGAAGTATGTTCAAGGCACCTTTCCTATTCTGCCCTAATAAAGTAAGTGGATGGGACCATCTCTCAAGTGTTCCTGGGCCACCTCTTCCTGCGTACCTTGGACACATCCATTGGGAAGGCCTCAGAGCATGGTGAGGCTGAGACCTGGGTGTAGTCTAGGCCCTCTCATGCATCAGCCATGTGGCTGGAGCAGATGTTACTCTTCTTGTGCCTCAGTTTTCTCTTCTATGAAACAATCATAAGTGTGCTTGAGAGAGTTGTGAGTGTTAGATAAAATAGTACATAAAAAACACTTAGCACTATGTCTGTTTTAGAGTGAAATCAATAAACGTAAACTATTATCATAATGTCATTGTCATTAATACAATTACCAGGAACTTATTACATAACCAGTAGCCACAAATTAAATTCTGCTCACTGCTCTGGTTGTTCATGACTCAGATGTTTTTCCCATCCCCTTTCTGATTCTTACTGCTAGGTAGTTTTTTTTTTTTTTTAATTAAAATATAACAAGCCAGATATTGTTTAATGATAACAGTTAATTCAGGAGAATTATTTTTTCTCTTTTTTAAACACTTGAATTCATTCCACCTACCTTTATATTGGGGTCCTCAGGGTTAATTAGGAGCAACTTTGTACTTGGATAGTTGGTTAATCACCAAGAAGAATGTTGGAAGAAAGCTACTCATATGCTTTTCATCTTAGCATCCAATTCCCAGGAAACCTAGAAAAAACCATTTTACTTGTCTAAGGCCACCTGCAGTATTAGGTAATTATTAAAGCTGATTGCATATCAGAGCCTAAATACAGTGCTGCAGAACCGTGCTCCCCTCATGCTCCCCTCACGGCAAATGAATCAGAGATGCCGCCATGTATTTTTGAAGAGTAAATCTTTGTGCTAATTAATTATATTAATATCAACATGTTGATATTGATATAATTAGCACAGTGGATGACATTGATATAATTAGCACAAATATTTACTCTTCAAAAATAAGTGGCAGTGCATATGCATATAATAACCTTAATAATAATACTGAGCGGTTATAGCATCACTTTCTCTGAGGAGTTTACAAAATACATAAATAGCAAATAATTAAAACTCAAACTCCATTGAGAGCTTTGATAGCATCATTGAGCAAAGTTGAAGGGGTTTATGCAGTCAGAGTAACCTCACAAATACATCCTGACAGGGGCATTTTTTGCCCAAACAGAAGTGACTCTCCAAGCAGCTATCAGTAGGCCTAAAACTAAGAGATATACCAAACTCTGTAATTGAATTGAAATTGAATAAGGCCCTGTCTCTTTCTTTATTCTGATTCATGTTCAGCTAATCTAAAACCACAATTATTTTATTCTAAAATGAAACAACTGGGTGAAAGCAAGGATGTTGGGGTACAAGACAGAAAATATATTCAGGTGTCCTTTTCCCCAGCGTCTTTTTACGTAGAAAGACCATGGGCCTGCTAAATCTATCCAGAGGCCATCTCTCTTTTGTTTGAAAATGTAGACTCCACACCTCATCACATAATTGTATGTGGTACCATGAGAAGAGAGGTGGCATGGTGCCTAATGGTTCCATTGGCACTCTGCTGTCAGGAGCCGATGAGAACCAACTTTCCCACTGTGTTTGTGATGGGAGATATTAATCTCAACCAATTTCTTATTTCTTTATTTCTGAGAACAGGCTAATTGAGTTTCACGTTCTCTTACCATTACAAGTATATTTACTGCCACCAGCACAGCACATATACACAGAAACACACACATACACATCTGCACATGCAAACAGATAATTACATACAAAACAAAACATAACTGTGAGTTCCAATGAGCCCATTGATAAGCATGAAAGATACAGGCCAGGAGACTTTTAAAATACGTTGCATTTACAGAACACTGTGCTTACTGGCAAACATCGGAAAGTCAAATTGGCTTCATGGACTGACAGAAAGAGACATTAGTTATTTTAACCCTCTTTTCCTCTAAGCACTAACTTCTATAATAGAGCATCCCAGATGTTTTGCTTCTTAGTGCCTCTTTGGATGTGAAGATTGCACAGCAGGAGGCAACATCTGGGGGAGAAAGGAGAGATTGTGTAAGAGACTTAGGATATTGGTGCACACCCGGTTGTGATTCTTGGATATGTTTCAGAGATTTTTTTTTTAAAAAGGCAGCCTCCATTGTAATTATCATTTATAATTAATTTCTGGGTGCAATAGCAGAAGAGTATTTCAATATTCTAGTTTTCCAGAGAAAAAGGACTTTTCTTGCATTTGTGCAGATTTAGAATTTCAGCTGTAAATTGACCTCCTTTTTACCACAATCCGTATTGTTTTGCAACCTCCTAATACATAAAACTGCTTTGGTCCTTCAGTGAAAGGTGTCATTTTTACCATAATGAGAAAAACTAGAAGGGCTCAGCATCTCATGCATTGCTCAGACAGCGCTTGGTTCGGGGGGGTTTGAGGTTCAATCCTGATGTTTATGATTGTCTCATTTCATTCTGACATCATAATTGAAACTAATCTCCACTGATTTTTCCCCCACGTTCGTTCTTGCTTTCAAGTTTAATCATCCACTACAATTTGGACATAACAGCAGTCGAATGGGTGTTTTCTGAAAGGCACACATTGGAATCATTTTGCATTGTAGCTTCAGTTCATGACGTTTTGCTAAGCAGGTATCCAAAGGCACACACTGAAATCATTTTGCCAGCATACTTTTGCCTTTTAATAACTTCCTAACAGGGTATCTGAAGAAACACTCTTGAAACATTTTGCCCTCGTAATTTTATGTTGTAATGACATCAAAATGTCATAAAGCAATTACTGTCCCAAGCACAAAATGATCTTTAGAAGTTACTTTCTCCATAGGCTCATTAACTCCTTTCTAGCTTCAATATCTTGATTGTTTAAAAAAATGTTTAATACTAATTGAGAGGCTTCATTTAGAACTGAATACCATTTATCTAGCACAATCTCTCTTTCTCTCTCTGTCTCTCTCTCTCCCCTCCCTCAACCAAGTTGGACTAAGCTGACAGAACCCTATATTTACAGATACACACACTCTTTCTGACCGCTCCAGTTAAGATTCTAAGTGGAACTGAGCTGGCACAAAGCAAAAATCAGCATAGTGGATTGCTTTGGAGTCAAAGGAAACAGTAGATAGTGGCTGTGTACTTGGCAGTGAGCACATCCCAAACTTTCTGCACTGCCTGAAAAACATGAGGCTGGGTACTCATTATGGGGTCTGGAAGAAATGTGAGATGCTTAACTGGAGAAGTTCTACATGGCAACACAACCATCTGATTCCAACCACACTTAGTTCTAACGACTGAGATCTGCCAGGTATATTTCTCCAAACAAAAATGCTAAATCAAGGGAACAAACAATGACGCGTTGGGTTCAGTTATTCTGTGATACAGGCTGTGATTTGCAGTTATACCCTCCTGAACCATCTGTAGGAAGAGTTAAAGCTTAAGTTTTCCTCTGGGCCATTTGAAATAAGTAAAGAATAGCCACCAACCTCCACCACCTTTTTCTAGTATAAACATTAAAACAAATGTGCTTGTGCCAGATAATATTCATAACTTAACCTTTAACTGTCTGAGCACATTCTTATCTGGATAATGGAAGGGTTGGAAATGAGCTCAATGAATTTGCACAACACGATGCCAAGGATGTCATGGCCTCTCTACTCACATCAAGAGATAAGATGGTCTCTGACTTTTTCTATAGACTCTCTGTCCATGACTAAACAACATAGCTCTGTTCTTGCCAAATATTTTTTTTTCTGTTTTAAGCATCCTGAAAGGTGACACATAGAGTTCTAGCAACCAGTTTGATCACAGAAAAGAGGCAGAATGATTGGTTCAGATGTCTGAAAGTAAAGCTAAAACTGGGAGGAGCTAGTTGGTTAATAATAAATAACAAGAAAGATAAATGAATACAAATAAGCATCTTAATGATTTACCATTGCTATGAAACCAATAGGCTGGTAATCCAATCCGATATCTGCAAATTTGTATAATCCTCAGGGCAAAACAATTTAATGGGCTGTCTGTTTTATAGTTACAAAAGGCCTTTCATGTGATCAATTACACATAAGAGTACAATAAATGTAACTTTCTTCATACTAATCACATCTAACTTAAATTCTCTTGTTGGTCTTTGGAGTGTATGTGGCATTCCCAATAAAGTTTTTAGTTCTGACTCTTACCAAAAGTTAATCTGCCCAGAACTTCCAAATAAATCTTCAGTATGAGGGCCTTTTTTTTTCACACTAAATAAAACTGTTCAAACAATACGGTTTGTTAGAAAACTGCCACCTCCTCCTGTTCTGGCCCCTTCCTCGACACAACAATCCTGCTGCCTCTGTAAGCCAGTGGGCGGTGGGGGGTTGGTTTGATTGTTTTTCTTCTGTTTGGTTTTGTTTGTATTTTGTTGAAAAGGCAGCCTAACACTGTGTTAACACCGTCACCTGAGGCTAACAAAACTTGGCTAAGAGATGGAGAGTTCCAGTCCTCACTCCAGTGACAGGTCCCAGGAGGCCCTCAGACCCTCCCAGAATCGTATAAAGTCTAAATTCCCATCTGTTTTATTATACGTTTAATTGGTTTGCTCCTCTATGGAACAGGAAAGTAAAATGAAACCCCTCATCATGTGCCACTTAAGTTAGGGGTAAAGGTCACGCTGACTCTCAAAGAAGTGTAAAAAATAAGAAATGACTAAATTCCTCCCAATTGCCTAAGTCAATCAGTTGATGCCTGACTCTGAGTTGGTTGATTCAGTAAATTGATTTTTTAGCTACTATTAAGTACCAGAAACTATTCTAGATGCTGTAGATACAGTCATAAGTAAGAATTAACTCTGCATTTGCTTCCAAGAGTAGAATGGACTTTAGGACCTCCCCTGTGGACACACGATATACAATTCATTTCAAGATGGGAAGCATCTCAGGACATAAAGTATAGGACTGAGGAAAAGAATACAGAACTTCAGTGGGTTCTTTTCTGCAAGCATCCAAGAAGAAAAGGAAAGGTTTCTCAGAAAGGAGATTTCTTAAGGTCCTAGTTGGGGGATTACTTAGTCCCTAGAGGACCCATTTTGGAGTTACATATCCTGAGAAAGTTACAGGTATGTGAACATTTAGGAAAATCCAGGCCTAACTACTAAAATAAAAGGTGAGAGAGTTTGTGTGTTTGTGTGTGTGTGTGTGTTGTTTGCCCAAGAGTGCCTAAGAAAACATATTCTGAAGGCTCACTTGCTGCCTGCTCCATGATTTTGGCCTTCCAAGTGTGGTTTGCTAAAGAAATCAGGCACAGTATAGCAAATTGGAAAAATGAGCTGGAACATCATAATCTACTGCAGCTAGAGCACAGAAAAAGACATCTGGTAGACCACTTGGAAGCCAGCCAATGACGAAGACTTCAGTTAAAATAAAGAACGTGTCCTCAGGAGAGCATCTTCAAGCTCAAGAAGTTATAAGTCCAGCGAGCTACTTGAAAGCCAACTACTAGAAAAAGTCGTTTTCAAATAAAACAATCAAAGTGAGCAGCCTTTGAATTCTTCCAAGAATTCAACTCTTTCTGCATGTCTGTCCTAACGAATGACTTAATAGGAATTAGAGAGGCCGCGACTCAATGCTGGGAATTGGCTGTTATACAAGAAGAGAAGCTATAGGTCTGCCTGTAATGTTTCTGGGGAAACTTAAATGTTAGCATCAAGTGATAGGGGGTGCCATGGTGTAGCAGAGAGTGTGCTGGACCAGGAGTTAGCAGACCTGGGTTCCAGTTCCAGCTTTGCCACTTTTTACTTGTGAGCCTTAGGCAGGAGACTTCATCCTTGTGGGTCTCAGTTTCCTCAACTGAAAACGAGATTACTAAAACCTGCATCATAGAAATAAAGGGAGAAGTACATGAAATATTCCATGGAGAGACACTTTACACTAGTGCTTGGCATATAAAATGCTTACCACATGTTAGTTAAAGACTATAAACCTGATAAAAGATAAAAATCATCTTTGCTAAAAATCAGCTACTAATGTTCATATAAAAGTAATGGAATCTGATATAAACAGCATGTATGAAATAAATGCTATAATCATAAGATACTGTAGTGTTTTCCTGAAAGGAGAATCATGTGACTAAAGAAGGGACAAAAATAATTTTGTAGAGTCCCAGAAACAGAAACAACTGGATACCAAGGCATCGAATCTCCACTCAGCAAAAGAAATAAAGGGCTGGTGGTTGCAAATGTAATGAGGGTTCTGTAGACTGAAGTTGCACAGAAATTTTCAATAGACATGTAGTCTACTTACTTACTTCTTGGTATATCAATAACAGAGTTTTTTGTTAATATTCTTGATATAAAATTTTTAACAAGACCATTTCTATATTATAATTATTCCCAGAAATGCCAGTAACCATGAAGTTAAACACCTGAATGAATTCCAGAGAATTAGCATAGATTATGACCCTAACTCTTTAAAAAAATTTACTTTAATTGACATAAAAACTGTTTATCATGTATAACATGTTGTTCTAAAACATAGTTAATTATTGTATATGGTATGAGATGAGGGTCTAACTTTATTCCTTTGCATGTAAATATCCAGTTGCCCAAACACCATTTCCGCATTGTTTAACGGTTAAGTCTACCTAATTAATGTACGCATTCCCACACATACTTATGTTTTTGTGATGACAACACTTAAAATCTACTTTCCTAGAAATTTCAAGAATGTAATACATTGTTATCAACTATAGTCACCATGTTGCATGATAGATCCCTTAAGTTTATTCTTCTTATCTAACTGTATTCTTTTGCATGTAGATATCTAGTTGCCTAAACACGATTTAGACACTGTAGAATGTATATTTGGGATATTAACCCCTTAATATCAAAATGCGTAAGGGGTTTTTGGATGTAAACCCTTAATATCCAAATCTCCAGAGGTATGGTTTGCAAATATTTTCTCCCATCCTCTAGATTGTCTCTTCACTCTGTCCATTGTTTCCTTGGCTGTGCAGAAGTTTTTTAGTGTGATATAATCCATTTGTCTATTTGCTTTTATTTGGGGGTTCATATTTTTAAAAATCATTGCTCAGACCGACGTTATGGAAATTTTCCCGTATGCTTTCTTCTAGAAGTTTTATAGTTTCAGGTCTTACCTTTTAGTCTTTAATCCATTTTGAGCTAATTTTTATATATGGTGTGAGATGAGAGTCTAACTTTATTCTTTTGCATGTGGATATCCAGTTGTCTAAACACCATTTATTGAAGAAACTATCCTTTCCCTATTGTGTTTTCTTGGCATCTTTGTCAAAAATTCAATTCACTATAAGGGCATGGGTTTATTTCTGGGCTCTTTATTCCATTCCATTGGTCTACTCATCTCTTTTTATGCCAATACCATGCTGTTTATGCTGTTTGGATTATTAAAGCTTTGTAATATATTTTGGAGTCAGGTTGTGTGATACCTCTAGCTTTGTTTTTTGGGGTTTTTGTTTTGTTTTGCTCAAGATTAGTTTGGTTATTCAGGGTCTTTTGTAGTTCCATATAAATTTTAGGATTTTTTCTATTTCTGTGAAAAATGTCATTGGGATTTTGATAGGGATGGTTTTGTTTTTAGATCACTTTGGGTAATACAGACATGTTAACAATATTAATTCTTCCAATTCATGAACATGGTATGTCTTTCCACTTATTTGTTCCTTCATTTATTTTTATCAATGTTTTATGGTTTTCAGTCTTTCACATCCTTGGTCAAATTTATTCCTTTTCTTTTTTTTTTTTTTTAGATGGAGTCTTGCTCTGTCGCCAGGCTGGAGTGCAGTGGCACGATCTCACTCACTGCAACCTCTGCCTCCCGGGTTCAAGCAATTCTTCTGCCTCAGCTTCCCGAGTGACTGGGACTACCAGCCACTGGCGTGAGTGTGCCACCATGCCCAGCTAATTTTTGTAATTTTAGTAGAGACGAGTTTCACCGTGTTGGCCAGATGGTCTTAATCTCTTGACCTCATGATCCGCCCACCTCGGCCTCCCAAAGTGCTGGGATTATAGGCATGAGCCACCCCCCCTGGCTGGTTAAATTCATTCCTAAGTGTTATGCCTGTAACTCTTGAAAAAGTAATGCTTAAATAAACATCAATTAATATTCTAGAGAGAATTTGTTCATTGAGACTTTCTTATTCACTAAGCACAAACAAAACCCATCTCTGCCAGGCTTTCTGTATTATTATAATATTTAAATTGATCTGTGTTTGTGTATCTTTCTCTTCAGCCAGTCAGGAGTGTCTTGAAAGTAGAGATTGACTCTTACTCCTCTTTAAATCTTCAGCTACTATTAGAAAGACTGGCATATACTATATGCTAAAAAAAAAAAAAAACACAAACCATGTTCAATGAATGAGTGAAAGAATTCACCAGAAGCAATGCCTTGTAGAGTGGGACATATAAGTTGTGCAGCTTGTGTATCTAGATAATGGCTGGGGAAGGAGAGAAGGGGGCATTAACTGAAGGTAAGTAATAGAAATAGACTCACCTTATACTTCAGAGTTTAGCTTGGAGGAGATAGTCCTTACATTCCCAATTCCAAACAATTGCTTTAGTGGGTTGCTGACCCCAGGAAAGATAAAGTTCATTAGTAAACACTGTCTTCCTATTTGAAAACTGATGGATAAAGTCTGAAATAAAGATAGGCAAACTATGACTCTCAAAACTAATGACTGCTGATTACAATAGAAGAAATCCCCCATCCCCTGCTGCAGAGACAGCCTGCCCTCTAGCAGATGTGGAGGAATAATGCCTTTGCTCTTTTGGGAGATTCAGAGGGATCTGAAAACTGTCAGGCCTTGAGAAGTGGGAGTAGGTTTTTTGTGAAGCCAAGGATATGTGGATTCCAGGAGTCTGTGCCAGAGAACCAGGGCCTGACAAAGAAAATCCCCTTAAAAGTGGTGGGAGAAAAGAAACCAAAACCAAAACATGAATATAAAAGCACAGAAAAAAAATGGAAGAAGCTAGTTTTTTGGCTGGCTTTGCAACTGTACTGAATGCAGTTGTGAATAATAGGAAGAGGAGGAAGTCCAGGATCCTTTTTTGATAAGGCCTTGTAAACATGTCTCTCATTGTTACCTTTCTCTTCTGACTTTTAATGGAGAGGAGCACATATAATAAATGAGTCTGCATCATCAGATGGAGTATTAGCATTTGGGCTGATTTCCTCCTAATGCTTTAACGTACATCTTTAATTCAAAGAAGCCACATGTGCAGATGCCTTTTCCACAAGAGAGAAAATTGAGAGAGAATAAAGGCATTGTCCATCCCACTGCCATAACCTTTCACAGCCAGGGATCATAAAAGCCCTACTGTTGGCCAAATGCTGGTCCCTTCATATGGGAGTGAGCAGGACTATGAGGAGGAAGGAAAGATGACGGTTTCTCTAGGGCATCTCATTATCACACCAATTGGAAGGCCACCCTGAAAGTGACAATCTACAGTGCCCAACACACGCACACGGAATTCACCCATGAACTTGCCTTTTCTATGAAAGTCTCCTTCACTCTGTTTTGTCTTAAAACCATACTACCTGCAGCACTGGAGAACAGAAAGGAGCCACCCAGTTCTGGGGTCTGACCCTGGCTTTGCCCTTCACTGGCTGCCCCAACTTAGACAAATTTATTACCTTCTCTAAGGTTGTTCGATCTTTCTAAAGAATACAGAGTGTGTTACCTCTTTTAAGGGTCACCTAGAGGACTGAATGAGCAAGCCTATGTGAAAGTGCCCAGCAGGTGGTGAAAACTTAATAAATATGAGTTTCCTTGACGCTGTTGTTCCAGAGCAGAACTACTCACCCAAGGGGACCTGTCAGGCTTAGCCTCTTTATTCTACATTTCTCCCCACTTACCACAGTAGCTTGGCCAATATTATGGGACAGAAGTCACCTAGCCCATGATGCTACATCTCATGTCATTTTCTAGAATGTCTATTATGAAGTTTGTGAGGCCAGGCACAGTGGCTCATACCTGTAATCCCGGCACTTTGGGAGGCCAACGTGAGAGGATTGCTTGAGCCCAGGACTTCAAGACCGGCCTGAGCAACATAAGGAGACCTTGTCTCTCCAAAAAAATTTTTTTTAATTAGCTAGGCATGGTGGCACGTGTGCATGGTGGCTCATGTGCATGGTGGCTGCCACCTGTGGTCCCAGCTACTTGAGAGGCAGGAGGGAGGATCCCTTAGGCCCAGGAGTTTGAGGTTGCAGTGAGCTATGATCACACCACTGCATTCCAGCCTGGGCAACAAAGCAAGACCCCATCTCTTAAAAAAAGTTTGCTCAGCCCAGTTACTCAGGAGGCTGAGGCAGGAGAAACGCTTGGACCCAGGAGGTGGAGGTTGCAGGGAGCCAAGATCGCACCACTGCACTCCAGCCTGGGCAACAGAGTGAGACTCTGCCTCAAAAAAAAAAAAAAAAGAAAAAAAGTTTGCTTGGGAGGCTGAGGCAGGAGAATCGCTTGAACCTGAGAGGCAGAGATGGCAGTAAATCAAGATCACACCATTGCACTCCAGCCTGGGTGACAAGAGCGAAACTCTGTCTCAAAAAAAAAAAAAAAAAAAAAATGTGTGAGCCCCCAAATTGTCAGCTTCAGGTAAGTATGGCAGAACTACAAAACCCCACGCCATCCATGATTTTGGAATTCTCTTGGCTCTTGAAAATAACATGAATAGTAATAGCAACAATAATGAAATTCTGCTACTTTTAGTAGCTTATAAGTACGTTAAATAGTTTGCTAGGAGTCTTATATAATAATTATAACTTAAAGAAGTTATTATTTTTTAGCACTTATGTGCCATTGTAATGTGTATTACCTAATAACAATCATATAACTAATAATAGCTAATATTCACTTAAGCTCTTAAAATCTGCCTGGCACTGCCTCCCACCTTGTATAGGAAGTTGAGGCTCCAAGAAGGAAGTGACTTGCTTAAGGCTACACAGCTCATAACTGGCAAAACTGGGTTATCAATTTAGGACTAATTCCGAAGGGGTGCTTTTAATCACTATACCTTGCTCCTTTTGCAAGAAACCAAAGTTTCAGGTGAGATAACCTCAGAACATGGAATGTTCCTAGAGCCATAGAATGACCCTGGAGATAAAGGGCTGCCTTAGATCAGATAGTAGCTACTTTGGCCCACTCCAAATTTAGGGCCTCTGAACGCCCCTGCTCTTCAATCTGCACCCTCAAAAACATGCCCCTTAAGGGAGTGGTTACAATCTGAGGGTGTTTGTGTCCCTTGATGCAGCCCAGGATTACACACCATACATGTGTTTTGGGTGAATACCCTTTCTTATCTCCCAGCCACAACCAACCAACCTTCTGTGGGACCTGCCTGGGACTGCATCCTGGGAGGACTGTTTTAAGTAGTAACTTTTGGGCCAGGCGTGATGGCTCATGCCTGTAATTCCAGCACGTTGGGAGGCCGAGGTGAACATATCACAAGGTCAGGAGATCGAGACCATTCTGGATAATGCAATGAAACCCCATCTCTACTAAAAATACAAAAAATTAGCAGGGAGTGGTGGCGGGTGCCTGTTGTCCTAGCTACTCGGGAGGCTGAGGCAGAAGAATGCCATGAACCCGGGAGGCGGAGCTTGCAGTGAGCCAAGATTGTGTCCCTGCACGCCAGTCTTTGTGACAGAGCGAGACTCCATAAAAAAAAAAAAAAAAGTAACTTTAGCAATGGCAGAGGTGCAGTCACTTATAATTGTAATTTCCAGGATCTGGAGTAGGTGCAGTCACTTGCCATTGTAATTTCCAGGATCTTGATAGTAGCATTCTCATGCTGCTATAAAGAACTGCCTGATACTGGGTAGTTTATAAAGGAAAGAGATTTAATTGACTCACAGTTCCTCATTGCTGGGCAGGCCTCAGGAAACGTACAATCATGGCAGAAGGCACCTCTTCACAGGGTGGCAGGACGGAGTGAGAATGACTGCCAGCAGGGGAAATGCCAGATGCTTATAAAACTACCAGATCTCATGAGAACTCACTCACTATCAGGAGAACAGCGTGGGGGAAACCACCCCCATGATTCAATTACCTCCCACCAGGTCCCTCCCACAACACGTGGGGATTATTGCAATTCAAGGTGAGACTTGGGTGGCAGGGACACAGAGTCAGAGCATATCAGTTTCCTTTTTCTGAAATGCCTCATCCACCTTCTTACTGTGGTCTGGTGTTTCCTGAACAAGTGAAAAGTCTTCACTGCATGAGGTGATTGGTCCTGCAAAAGAGAACTTAAATGCAAACCAAGATGCAAATACCCAGTGTGTTTCTATATTGGAGATTTGTATATTGGGAAGGAGAGGGAACCTGGATGCCTAGAAATGGAAAAGAAAAAAACATGTACTTAGAAAAGGCCAGAGATGCCCCCAAACAATACACCTCTTATAGTCAAGCCAAGAACAGAGCCCACCCTGAATTAGTGTGACAGCCTGCAACAAATGGCTGGGAGCCATTGGATTACAGGAATGTGGCTGAGGTATGGGAGGTGTGAAAAGGAAACCAGAAAAGTTAAGAGCCCTGGTTCTGGAATCAGATGGGATTTCAAATCCCACTTTTGCTACTTGACAGCTGTGCATGACCATTGGGAAAGTGTTTTATAGTCATTGAGCCTGTCTCCTCCCCCATAAAATGGAGATGGTACTAACACCTCTCACTCTCTTTGTCGATGAAACAAAATAATACACATAAAGCATTTCGAACAATGGCCGACAAACAGTTGGTGTCTGATAAATGTTATTGACAATGATGCTATTAGTTAATATCATTAACTTTCACCAGTCTCCCAACTCTCCCTCATGCAGAGGGAGTGATTAGGGTAGTTCATCTTCATGGGTTTGGAGTGCTGACAAATGTCCTGTGGAACAAGGCCATGGAGGAGCAAGGGATCAGGAGGGGAAGGCAGGACTGTGGATTCCATTAGCATTGGGGTCTGATGACCATGGGGCTTCAGAAGCACTTCGGAGAGCAGATGAGACTCCAGATGCTTCATTTTTCACAAAGTTGCTTAATGTAGAGCACAAAGACTGTATTACATCCACTGAAAACACCACACCTTCTGCTCCTACCTGCTATGAAAATATTCTCATTCCCATTTGCAGGGTGGCAAAAACAAGGCCTGGCAGACCCTTGCCAGGGCCTGAGTGTGCACAGTGGGCCCTGAGGCTGCTTTGCCCAGGGGCAGCCCCACATCTGCTGGCTCAAGCAAGTCGATTGGCTGTCGGAGTAACTTGTCTTTGCCTCATTCCTGAGTTCTGAGGAAACGATCAGCTGCCTGAGAGGATGTGTTACAACTCAGTGCTTTTTAAGCTCCCCTAACACTGTTTCTGCAAAAGTTGCTCAATTTCAAAATGATCTTTTTACCAAACCTTGATTTCTGCAGGTTGAAGCCTTCCTGTGACACATCGCAAGCAGGCTGGAAGTCAAGTGGTGTTTCCCTTACAAATTACCCAGAAAGCTAAGGATTTTTTATATATATATATATATAAAATGATGATATATATATATAAAAAAATGATGATATATATATATAATCCATGCCTGAGCCCACGAGCTGTCTCAGACGTGGTGATAGAAACCAGGTAGCTGTCTGCTCGCAGTCACACATGGCTCTGGGTGGAGCCCAGAATCACAGGGAGTTTTCTCGTAAAACCAAGAAATACGGCACTGTCCTCCAGAGAGGAGCACGTGACCTGCTTTATTGCTGTGCCTTTGAGCCCATGAGTCGCCGATGGACTTCAGTGGCTCTTCCTGGCTGACCTGTTGCATGTGGTGTTCATCTCCAAACAGTTTCATAGTTAACACAGGAAATTCATGGTGTTGATCTGTTTGAAAAGCAATTTAAGACTTGAGGTGCCTGTGCTTTCTTCTTCCCATCATCATTTCTTCTGTGGCTAATGTACTATCTGCATGCTCCCTTTCTTCATGGCACCTGCTGCTTTAGCTAGCATTAATTCCTACAAATTACTAGAAAAGAGAAGGCTTCCGAGACAGAACCACTTAGGTCCAACCTAATGCTCTGAGAGGGCAGGGTTTTAGTCTAACTTGGTCACCACTGTCTGTTCAGTGCCTACCATAGCACCTAAATCACAGTAAGTGCTGAATGCAAATTTGTAATAAACTAGGGACTCCTGGGACTCACTGTCTGAAGGTATGAGCCACCAAAAATTACCAGGACCAAATTAATGCCTTTTATAAATCAATGCCAGATCTGCAGTTGTAATAGTTAAGCTTCACTTTAGTTAACTACTAGATAACAAAAGTTAAAAATCTCAGCAAAATGATAGGTAATATTTTACTGCATGAATACTGTGCTGTGTCTTAAAAGTTTGTCATTAGGACCTCTAGAACACTCTTGGAAGGGACCTACTTTAGAACTAGTAGGTCTCTCCTGTCTTCTTCTGATTATTACAGAAAAACTCTTCTCTGTGTATCACAAGTCCCCACGCCCCCACCACTGCTTCACTTGACAACCAAAGACCTCTCCATTCCTGCTATCCAGAAGGCAGTTCTTGAAAGGTGCCTTGCGTTACACTCATGTATAAAGAAAGTCTGAAATTAAGAAGTAAAAGAACATGTTAAGGTTGCCCAGTGTCAGGTTGGGTTCCCCCAAAACAGACCCTGAGATGAAGCATATGTATAAAATTAATGTATAAGGTGCTCCCAGGGAATTTGGTAAGAAAATGGGGGAAACAGAGTAGGGAAAGGGAGGAAAGCAAGCAAGCATGTGGCTCAGTCAAAGCCCCACAGAGGATGACCTCACACTGATCTCTAAGCAAGTTCTGGAGCCTGAGTTATGCCTCAGCATTGTCTACTCTAAGGGACTTCCGTCTCCATCTGTCATTGGTTAAAAGGTGCACCAGGGAGAATAGGAATCTCCAGGTGCTTCAATTTCTCATGAATGTGGGCAAAACAGGCTCCGGTAGCCTAACTGTGGACCCCCAGAGGACAAGCACAAGTGTGCTGTGTGAGTGGGGAGGGTGGGTGTGATATCTGTAGAAGGGGACCCAAGGGGACCTATGTAGGGCAACTACACCCACTGCCTGGGCTTCTGGCTGGCGAGCATGACTCTCCTATCATCATGCAATGCAGCTCCCAATCAGTAACCAAGTCTTCTCCAGAAAGTCTGGCTCTATGGTCTCATTTTCCAAAGGCTGAGCTGTCAAAACGCTTTCAGGAGACCACCTGGAGTCACAGAAGTGGAATGTTTTGAGGGAACCCTGCTAATTCCTTATTCCTTGCCTGAAACTCCACTGTTACATAATTCTTTGACCCAGGGTATCCTGTGTCAAAACATGTTATCTGAAAGGGGCATTCCACTAATGGAATCACAGCCATGACTCCTTTCATGAGGTTCATTAATCCGATTCTCCAGCCAGCTCCCGCTAAGGAGAATAAGCCTTGATGTGGTCAGGTGCAATGAAGTGAAAGTGTAATGGGAGAAGTGAGAGTGGGGAAGGTCCCCAGGGTTGAGGCGCTGTCTGGAAGGGAGCCACAGAAGAAGGAGCAAGACACAGCCACCTAATGGGGCAGGGGCAGTGGATGTGAAAGGAAAGGATGTGGGTCAGGAGTGAGTGGAGCACAAAATGATAGGGTGCCAGAGAGGGACAGTACTGTCACGGGGCAGCTTATCCCACATTTCTGTTGCGGGACAATCTGTTGGGGTAAAGCTTATCTCATATTTCTGACTTTTCCATCCATTGGAAGAAATGTACATTCTTTAAAGAGAAATTTGGCAAAATAGGTTCTGCCTTCTCAGGGATTCTCCCTAAGGCATCTAGATGCAGTTACATTCTCCTTTTGTATAATATACATTCTCTTCCTCCTTAGTAGGAGAGTCCTGATTCTGCTGAGCGTGCCAATGTTACCAATAAAGTATTTTCTCCTCCCTAGGCTTCCTTGTAGCTGGGGTAGATTTGCTCTGGTTCTGGCTACTGAGATGTAAATGGTCATCCGGATAGGGCTTGGGGTAAAGTTTGCTAAAGGAGGCCAACTCAACTGACGAGTCCCTTTTCAGCTTTTGTCTTTGGTTCTTCCCCTTCTTCCTGCCTGGAACTAGATGTGATGACTGGAGGGGGAGCAGCCATTTTGTGTCCATGAAAACAGGAACACAGATTAAGGAGGATGGAGCAGAAAGGGGAAGGGAACTAGGACCCCTTGTGGTCTGATGGCACTGCAGTGCTAACTCTGGACTGTCTACATCTGGAACATGTGTCAGTGAGAACAATACTACCTTTTGGTTAGACTATTTTTCCTGAGTTCCTGTTATATATGTAATCTGCCTACCAAAGGTTAAAGACGGAAGAAGGGGTTAGGTATTCACATTTCAGTTCTTTCTGGCTCTCCTCTTTTTTTCAAAGTGGCCTGTCCTCAGGGTATAGAGATTCTTTGTTTCTTCTTGCACCATGCTCATTATGTGGGTGCTACCCCTGTTGGTGGTGACGAGGGAATAGTCTACAGCTAGGTGGGTAAGTTCAGTTCAGAGAGGAAACTATGAGGCAGCCCAATTGTGGCCACACATCTAAGCACTCTGTAATCTTTAAAATCACCTTATCAGAGACAACGCTCATATGTGGCCTTCCATCTGCCTAATTTCTGGTCCATCTCTCTCTCTTTTTTTTTTTTTTTTTTTTTTGAGACAAGGTCTCGCTCTGTCGACCAGGCTCAAGTGCAGTGGCACGATCTTGGCTCACTGCAGCCTCAAACTCCCAGGCTCAAGCTATTCTCCCACCTCAACCTCCCAAGTAAATGGGACTACAGGTGTGTGCTAATTTTTTTTTAGAGATGGGATTTCACCATGTTGCAGGCTGCTCTCGAACTCCTGAGCTCAATAAATTTGCCTCCCTTGGCCTCCCAAAGTGTTGGGGTTAGAGGCATAAGCCACCAGACCCAGCGGTGTCCATCTCTTAATAGGTCTAGAATTTGGAGAAGAATCTTATGCAAAGGTGCTTTGGGCCCCTCACACTTCAGAACTGTTTTGCCGACTGACAAAGCTACCTTAATGGCTTTACAAACCCATTTCTTAGTAGTCTATAGGTTGGTGCAAAAGTAATGGTGGTTTCTGCCATTACTTTTGTACCAACCTAATAGATCCCATGTATGCCACTGAGAGAGAAGCAGAGACTGAATATGATCTTTCTTATTGCTGTATGCTCACCACTGCCACCCACACAAATACTCAGAGCACATGCAATGCTCTCATACAAATATTCTCTCCTCCAACAGCTCGAGAGGCTATCTCTTGAGAGATGTATGCTTTACAAGCCTGCATGTGGAATCCAGTCCATTTACTAATAGGTACCCACTGAGCACTTCCTTATTCAGTAAGTTCCTCTACTAGATATAAGCTCCATGAGGGCAAACTTGGCCTAGTTGTTTACCATTGTGCCCCCAGAGCCTGGAAGGGAGGCTAAATAAGAAGTGCTCAATAGATAATATATATATAATATATATTATATATTGTACAATATTAATATATATTATATATTGTACAATATATATTATATATTGTACAATATATAATATATATAATATACACTTATGTATCTATTTCTTAAATGAATGAACAAACGAATGAAGTCATCTCCAAGTAAGCTAAATTATTTAGTCAGTTTCCATCTATCTAAGTGAAAACTGATTTTGGATGATTTCGTCTACTTTTTAGTCAACTCAGCACTGTTCTTTAATGATTCAGTCTCTTGAAAGTACCTTCTAATGGGTTTGGTTATTTTATTTATTCTGTTTTGCTCAATCGCAGATAAATTTGCATTTGATTGGTCCTAAATGGTTGGCAAAGACCCATCCTTGGCTAAGACTCATCCAGCCATAATAAGACAAGCTGCATTTGGGCATTGTTCCACAGAAGCAAAAAAATATTTCCCACAAATATTCAATTCTTCATTTTTGGGTGGACTGTTCTGCATGAATATTATCTATATGTTTGGAATTCCTTCTTCCTCCAGCTTTCCAGCATTTGAGCTTTTCTTCTAACAAATGGTTGGAAGGGCACACGAAAGGGTGTGCATCTCAAACCAGTTCATGTTGCCAAGTAAAAGTAGTTCAGTTACCTGCAACTCCTGCATATTGAACTCTGAATTCTGCTTTCTCCTTCTTCCATGCATGCCCGTGAAGTTCTCTCTGAAATCCAGTCCTCTCACTAAACTTTATATGCAAACTCCGTCCTTCAGGACCCAGTCCATGGGGTGTTTTCTTCAGGAAAACTCTCTGTAGACAGACTTAAGTGCTTTCACTTCTCTGTACCCAAAGGCACCAGATTTGAAGGTTTCTTAGAACAGATTATTCCTGCCTTTTGTATAGACAAAATCAATTCACTGAGACCACAGTATTGCAGTAAAGAAAGAGTTTAATTAACTCAAGGCTGGCCACACAGAAGATGAAGTCATTACTCAAATCATCTCCCTATAGGCTCAAAGGTTAGGGTTTTTTAAGGACAGTTTGGTGGGCAGAGGTTTAGGAAATGGGTGCTGCTGGTTCGTTGGGGATGAAATCATAGGGGTGTGGAAAACGGTTCTCCTGCACTATGCCTGCCTCTGGGTGGGGCTGAAGGACCAGCTGAGTCACAAGTCACAGGTCTGGGTGGAGTCAGTTGGTTGTTGGCAATGCAGAAGTCTGAAAAGACATCTTAAAAGGCCAATCTTAGGTTCTACAATTGTAATGATAACATCACTACAGGAGTAACTGGGGAAGTCACAAATCTTGTGACCTCCAAAACAACAGCTGGTTATCATTTAACTATGCCTACATTTTAGCAGAATTTGGGCCCCTCTCACAATCCTAACTTTGTGGACTTTTATTGGTTTTACAAAGGCAGTTTAGTTTTGAGACTATAAACTAAATTCCTCTCAAAGTTTGCTTGGCCTACACCCAGGAATTACCAAAGAACGCTGGGAGGCTAGAAGCAAGATGGAGTCAACAGTGTCAGGTTTCTTTTACCGTCATAATTTTGCATGGTGGTTTCTTTAGCACTTATCATATTTTGATGGAAATTCATCAGAGCCATTAAGCACATAGGCTTTGATCCAGACTCACTGAGTTCAAATCCTGGCTCTACGCCTTATTGGCTGTGTGATCTGGGGCAAATGACTTTATCTTTCTCTGCTTCAGTTTCTCATCTTTTACAAAAGAAAAGGATAATGGTAGTATTGGGACCAGCATGGTGGCTTATGCCTGTAATCCCAGCACTTCAGGAGGCCAAGGTGAGAGGACCGCTTGAAGCCAGGAGTTCAAGACCATCCTGGACAAAACAGTGAGGCTTCATCTCCACAAAAAATGAAATAATTATCTGGGCATGGTAATGTGTGTCTGTGGTCCCTATTCAAGAGACTGAGGTAGGAGGAGCACTTGAGCCCACGATGTCGAGGCTGCAGTGAGCTATGATTGGGCCATTGCACTCCAGCCTGGGTGACAGGGCGAGACCTTGTCTCAAAAAAAAAAAAAAAAAAGGTAGTACTACCTACCCCATACTTTGTTCTGATGATTCAATGAGTTAATGCATTTAAAAAAAATAAAACCCAAAGCACTTAGAAGAATGTCCAGCAGGTAACCAGTGATCAATAAATGTTAGCTTTTAAAAACATTATTATTGCTCTTTTACATGTTTGCTTCATCAACTAAATGGTGATCTCCTAACAGGCCTTGATCTGTGAATTTGGCATCTTTCTACTTCCAAGTCCTAGAGCAGTACCTGGATCACAACTGAAGTTCTATAAATGTCAAAGCAATGCATAAAAGCTAGCCATTGTATATGGAGATATAAGTAAGGTTTGGACATTGTCTGCGAGTGAGTTGGATATCTTAGAAAACTCTTGTAAGGGGCTGTATTTCATGTAACTGCATTTACGGCCATGGTAAAATGGCCATCCCCAGGCCAGTTTTTCTAGGAAAGGCCCTAAGTTCTGAAGCTGGACTAGTGTCTCATATAGGGAACATGCTCATTGGTAGGTGCTGAACCTCAAAGCTACTCCAAGATAACAAGGACGATTTTGGCAGGTGGTCCACTGGGGTCGATAAGGTCCTCATTGTATTTACCAAGGCATTTATTACATGCACATTATTTAGGCTGGTGTTCAGAGGGGTTGGGATGGAGACTTGCCTCTGGTTGCTAGTAAACTATATTTTATAAGTTATTCCCAGCATTCCTGTGGCAGAGCTCCATTCTCCCCTTCTTCATTGCCCATAGAACTGTAATTTTCCTTCTTAGGTCAGTGATATGTTTGGCCCAAGACATTGGATCATGTTTGGCTTAGGCTAAACATGGAAACTGTTTTTTCCCTTGTGATATAATCACTTTTCCAGATTCCCCTGTGACTAATGGCCTTATGATACTATTTAATGAAGTTTAAGAGAAAGTCTCCTGGGGGGGACTCCTGGAAAAACTTTTGCTTTCTTGTTAAAAGGATAGGTACAAGAGACAAATTATTTGGCACCACTTCTTTCTCCTTCTTAAACACAAAATGTGATCTCTGGAGCTATGGCATCCATATTGCAACCATGAGGCTACAAGCATGAGGATGAAAAATCAACACAAAAAGGATGAGTAAGTACAATGATAGAAAAAGCCTAGATCCTTGATGGCATTGTGGAGTTGCAAAACCAAGAGGCAGTCCTGAGAGTGCTTGCCTTTGGACTTCTTGGTATAGTTTAAACTACGGGTTAGTAAGCATTTTCTTAATAGGCCAGATAGTAAATATTTTAGGTCTTTTCACTACAGGGTCCTCATAGTAATTGCTCAAGTCTGCCACATTTTATGCAAAATCAACCATAGACACTATATACATGTATGGGTGTGGCTCTTTCTATTTCAATAAAACTTAGTTTACAAAAACAGGTACTGGCCATGGACCTTAGTTTTCCAATCCCTGGTTTAAGCCACTTTTGGAAGGGTATTCTTTTATTTGCAGTTCAATGAATTCTAATTAATATATTCCTTCTCCCTAAATTCCACTCACTAGCTTCATTAACATCTAAAATTATGCAGTTAGCACCTTACTTCTTGTTTAAGTGAAAGTTCACTGCCCCGTTGCAGTATAAATGGTACTAAAAGGAATGAAACACCGAACTTTATCAGTTATTTCTACTTTAGTATAAATTGTTTTAATAAACTCTTTGTTAAGCAAAGAATGTTGTAGGCTAGATCAGTTTTAGGAAGGTATTTACTGTCTCTTCTCACCTCCATAGAAGATGGGCTTGGCCATGTGACTTGATCTGGCCACAGATACGGGTAGAGGTGATAGTGCATCTGTTCTGACCCTTAAAAGCATTGCCTCCTTTTTCTCACCTCTCTTGTGACTTAGTGCTTCTGTATTAGTATAAATAGGGTAGACCTGAAACCTACCCAAGACAAGCTGAGATTAGCAAAATCTAGCCAATCCACTGTTCCACAGCAGGGCCTAGAGCTCAGTGAGCTCAGTGAGCTTAGGCTCTCACTTCAGTAGTGCCTAAAACCTAGACCCTCTGCCTAGAGTGCAGCAACCCAAGATGGCTGCAGATAAGTGAATAAGAAATAAATGTTTCCCATTGCTGCCACTAAGATTTCGCAGTGTTTTTCATGTAGCATTGTTGGATATGGGTAATTAAGGAAGAGTAGGAGATGCTGAAACATAGACTAACTCTACCTCCTTTATATTTTTGTGAGCGTTGTCCCTAGCTAAGCTTAGAAAGCTCCATGTCTCATGGCCTATAGGAAAAAGTTGCATCCTGCCTCTATTTGCAATTGTAACACATAGAAAGAGAAATCTTGCAGAATTCCTCATGCATATTTTCCCACAGAGGGAAGGAGGAAATTTGGGAGAATCCCTTCTCAATAATAACCAAGTACTTAAGAGATGACTTAACCAAGTACTACCTATGTAAGCTGGAAATGTAACCTTTTGGTTGGACTCAGGAAGGGAAATAGATTGCTTCAAACATTGTGAGTAAAGCCCCAATTCTCCAAAGGCAAAGTGGTGGAGTGGAAGGTGTAAATCGGAAGGCCTGGAGTCAATATGATTTGTTTAGAAACCTGCTTCCATCAGGGCAAATTATGTAACTTTATTGACACAATTTCCTCATAAGCAAATTCAGGGTAGCAATATCAATTTTGCACAGTTATTTTGAAGAGTAAATGAGATAATCATGTAGATTCTATGGTTCATGGTAGATGGTCAATAATAAAAAAAACAGGGATTTGTGCTATTTTTCACCAAATTTCTCATTTTCCCTTTTTACATGAAAAGATACTATAACTGATCTAATGACATAGAAACATGTACATATCATAATTTAGTTATTTATATTTAAAATCGAATGGTAATCATAGCAGGAGGTATCTGGTTTTCCCAACACTGAATAACACTGCTCCAGTCCAGATGAGTTTAACTGGAAGGTGGAGATTCTGCTCCTTCCTTTCTCACTTTGACTGTTATGGAGGAGACGGAAGGCCTCAGGGAGGCTAAGATAGAGTATGGAGCAAGTCCTAGGCTTCCCAAGCATATGGAGACTTCTGCCAAGACAAGGCACAGTATTATTAAGATTAACGGTTTTCAGATGGAGTCAGCCTTTTCCACTGACTCAAGTCAGAATGACTGGTAATGATGTTCATAAGATGCCATTTCCTGCCAAACAGTAAGATGTGGAATTTGTTAAATTAAGCCATGTGATGGGTCTGAAATGTATTAACTTAATCCATAATGAATGTCACTCCATTCCTTTTAACATACTTCCCCAATTAAGCTATGTAGGCCTCAGATATCTAAAGAAATTGAGCTGTCCCACTTGTTGCCAATTGGTTAAATCCTTGATGATGGATAAAAGCTACTAGCAGCTTTTGCTTTCATTCATTTTTTTCTTCAGTAATAGCAATCTTTTAATCAGCTGCTACAAAAGAAATGCTTAATATTCCATAAATAAATGCTTAGGAAAGTCAAACAATTAGTAAGATTAATGCAAAGAGGCTGCCTGAGCACCTCTGATGGGCCCCAATAATGGGCTGCCATTACAGTCAGTGGGCCACATGAAGGACCTGGTGGTCATTTTTATTTTATTAGCCCCATGCTGGACACACAGTAGATGTTCAGTGTTTATCAGGCTGAAGTGAACTAAATCCTGGAGGACTCTTGAGGTTTCAGACAAGTGTCTTTCTACAAGACAAGCATTTCTGGATTTCTGGCACTCCTTCCCATTCCCATGGGGACCGTGCTAGAAATTCTTAATAAGAGCATATGCTTCTGCTGCACCCATAGGAGTGGGGGGTGATATGGTTTGGCTGTGTCCCTACCCAAATCTCATCTTGAACTGTAAGCTCCCATAATCCCCATGTGTTGTGGGAGGGACCCCATGAAAGGTAACTGAACCATGGGGATGGGTTTTTCCCATGCTGTTCTCATGATAGTGAATAAGTCTCACAGGATCTGATGGTTTTATAAAGCACAGTTCTTCTGCACATGCTCTCTTGCCTGCTGCCATGTCAGACGTGCCCTTGCTCTTCCTTTGCCTTCTGACACAATTGTGAGGCCTCCCCAGCCACATGGAACTGTGAGTCCATTAAACCTATTTTTCTTTAAAAATTGCCCAGACTTGGGTATTTCTTCATAGCAGTATGAAAATGGACTAATACAGGGGGCAGTCTTTACATAGGGAGGCCACTGCTTCATGTCCACAAGTGACTTAGGCAGCTTAGGCTATTCCTGCTTCAGCCACCAAGGCAGGCATGAAACACAACAGACATCCAGAGACTTTCCTGGGCAGTGTGTTATTTGCCCACAAAAGCATGGTGCAATCTTGCACTGTGTGACCTATCAACAGATAATAAGGTGAAATATTTCAGCTTGTGAACCTCACCTTCAACGGTGGAACATACCAACTTGAAGGAAACTTTTAGATAAATAGTTATCAATGGTAAAATTACTAAAGAATCTAATATTTCTGTTGTTTTGTTATCTTTGGGGCTCACCTGATATTAAAAGACATAATCTATTGCCAAAGCCCCTTCTATATGTGAAGGAGCTAGATGGGGAACTGGGGTGGTTTAGATCAGAGTCAGTATACTACAGCCTGTGGGCAAATAAAGTTTCATTGCAATGTAACACAGCCATGACCATTCATTTGTGTATGGTCTATGGCTGCTTTTGAGTTATAATGGCAGCATTAAATAGTTGGGACAGCAGTCATATATTTCATAAGGCCTAAATTATTTACTATCTGGCCATTTACAGAAAAAGTATGCCAATCCTTGGTTTTGATTTTTCTTTTTTTTTTTCTTTTTTGAGACAGAGTCTTGCTCTGTTGCCCAGGCTGGAGTGCAGTGGCGCAATCTCGGCTCGCTGCAAGCTCTGCCTCCCGGGTTCACGCCATTCTCCTGCCTCAGCCTCCCGAGTAGCTGGGACTACAGGCGCCCACGACCACGCCCGGCTATTTTTTTTGTATTTTTAGTAGAGACGGAGTTTCACCGTGTTAGCCAGGATGGTCTTGATCTCCTGACTTCGTGATCCTCCTGCCTCGGCCTCCCAAAGTGCTGGGATTACAGGCGTGAGCCACCGTGCCCAGCCAGTTTTGATTTTTCAAATATATTCACTCTTTCTCCCTTGTCTCTAATAAGATTATACTCCTCTCACCCCCATTGATGTTGGCTTGCCATGTGACATGCTTTAGCCTCATGGTGGACTAGAGGGCATGTCTACACCCCTTGACTTAGGGTCTGCAGTGGACCAAACTCAATGTTTCTGTCCACTGGCTATTCAATTAACATGAATATAAGTGTATAAGAGAGAGACTTTGCAAATGAAATTAAAGCTGCAGATCTTAAATCAAGGAAAGTAGCCCAGATTATCCAGGTAGGCCCAATTAATCACAAGAGCCCTTAAAAATGGGAAATCGCTCTGGCTGGAGTCAGTCAGAGAGATGTGGCAGAAGAGGAAGGTGGAAGAGATGCAGTACAAGGGGAAGTCAGAGAGATCTGAAGCACGAGAAGGACTTGATGTGTCCTTGCTGGCTTTGCAGATGGGGAGGAAGGCATGGGAAGGAATGTTGGAAGCCACTAGAAGCAAAGATGAGTCTTGCTGGAAAGCCAGCCAGGAAACAGGGACTTCAGTTCTGCAACCAAAGGAACTGAATTTGGCCAACAATCTGAATGAATTTAGAAGTGGATATGTTCCCAGATCCTCCAGTGAGAAGCACAGTCCTGCTAACCCCTTGAGCTAAGCCCATGAGACCCATGGTGGACTTCTCATTTGCAGAACTGTGTGAGATAATAAATTTGTGTTTTAAGTCACTAAGTTTGTGGTCATTTGTTATGACAGTCATAAAAAGCTAACACTAGGTCTACCTTGCTTTCACCAATAGGGTATAAAGAAACAGGATTCATGAGAGGCATCAAATGTGACTAGGTTTCTACCATTGCCATAAGAAGTACATGATGCAGCAAACCTAGTAGTCTAATGAGATTCACAGACCAAATCTGGACCCAACCTGCAGCTTGGAGTGGAGCCCAACTTTGCCCAGCCTGGATCAGCCAGCCCCTAGGCAACTCACAGATGCATAAGCAACATGACTGTTTTTAAAAGCCACTGAATTTTGAGATGGTTTGTTATGGAACATTATGATAGATAAATGATGAATACAGGGATGTATAATAGGTTACTTCCATAACGAAAACCTAAAATAGGTGGCAGTGGTTTGGGAGCCAGATAGTAACTGGTGTAAAAGCTACCATAGGGAGCTAGAAAAAAAAAAAAAAATGGCCAAAAACAAACCAAAACAAAAACAGCCATGCAAACACGTGTTGCAGGAGACTGAAAAACTGAGAGCATATGGTATGACATGAGCATGTCCATGTTAGCACCATGGCAAACACTGGTAAGCTATTGCCTACAATAATCTGGAAGGTTGAATATGCACTTAACGAATTTGTAGATTTGAGGGAGGAGATGGGAAGCAGAACGTTGAAAGCTTGAGCTGTTTTGCCTAGCTGCTTTTGACAAGCTCTGAGAAGGAGAACTCAGAAAATAGCTGACTATTTTTGCAAGCAAAATTTTGGGGAAATATAGAAAATTCAGAAATCTCATTGTGGAAAATAAAACTGACGTCTTACTAAACCCAGGGTGTGGCCATGATGATAGAGACTATGAAAAAATCAAATCCAACTGCCAAAAAGATATATTTTAAAACATAAAAACCAAATCAGAGGGATGGCTGTTCCATGCTTTGTTTGAGCTACAAAAGAAATAAGATGGTGTCTAATGCGCCTTCCCAGAGAAGCAAAAAGGCTTGTAAGAAGATTAGGCATAGTTCTACAGACATCTGGTGAGGCCAAAATACTCCTAGTTGATTCTAGAGAGAGAGAACTGTCTTGGAAATAATTAAGAGTGAGTTTTGGGCACAATGAATTGACTAGAATCAAATATACAGAAAACCCACACAACTTTTAAGAAACGCACACAGTAGTTTCCTCTTATCTGCCGGGGTTATGTTCCAAGGCCCTCAGTGGATGTCCTAAGCCATGGATAGAACCCAACTTTATATATTCGATGTTGTTTGTTTGTGACAGAGTTTCACTCTTGTTGACCAGGCTGGAGTGCAATGGTGCCATCTCGGCTCACTGCAACCTCTACCTCCCAGGTTCAAGCGATTCTCTCATGTCAGCTTCTCAAGTAGCTGGGATTACAGGTGTACACCACCAAGCCCAGCTAATTTTGTATTTTTAGTAGAGACAGGGTTTCACCATGTTGGCCAGGCTGGTCACGAACTCCTGACCTGAGGTGATCCACCCACCCTGGCCTCCCAAAGTGCTGGGATTACAGGCGTGAGCCACCACGTCTGGCCTCTATGTTTTTTTATACATACATACCTATAATAAAATCTATAAATTACACACAGCAGGAGTTTAACAATAATAAAATTAAACAATTATAACAATAAACTATAATAAAAGTTGTGTGCACACGGCCCCTCTCTCTTAAAATGTCTAATTGGATGTAATATTCTTGGGCCATGGTTGAGTGTGGGTAACTAAAATTGTGGAAAGTGAAACTGGGTAAGAGAGAACTGCTGTATTGGCAAAAGCACTGCTGGACATAGAAAAGGACTGAAATTGTTTGAGCTATAAACATCCCTTCTCTGAAGAAGCTACTCAGCCTTTAAAAAGCATATCTTTTCTTGTCTTCATCAGAAGTAGCCAAAGAAGATGTTGAGAAAAAAAAAAAAAGGACCTTCCAGAAGGTCGAGCCAAGAGTGGTGGAGAACAATGGACACAAGGTCCACCCTAAGGAGCAGAACTGGGGCCTAGAGGAGAAACATTCCTAACCTCAGGGAAGGGCCTGGACACTTTTGCCCAGTAGACTTTTCGTCTTGCTGTGAATGAGAGCAGCAATGGGCCACTTACCCTTTCCTTTTCAAAGAGGAGAGGGCCTGTCCCTGTTCCACCATTGTGTGTTAGGCGAGGAGGGAGCATATATCTTGCCTTTTCAGTTCTTTGGTCTTTAAATCAACCCAAATTTGATCCAGTTTAAGAAATCATGGGCTTTGAGCCTGATGCCATGATTAGATGAGGCTTTTGCCGGTCCTGACATGCAGTTTCTCCCACTAATGGCACCTTTAACTCTGAGTTTGGATTTGACCTTGCAATTTGCTTTGGTCATATTGGAGACCAGAATATGCCATCCCCAAATATGAAGGATGGAAGGATGGTTGAACTGAAGATGATTAATAAGAAGCAGATACAGGAACGCTGTCTGCCATCCCTCTATTTGCCTTTACTTGTCTAAAAGCAAGACTTAGATTTACCAAGACATGAGGGTATCCTGCCCCTCCACCCTTCCCTTCTACCAAAAAGAGCAAAGATAAACCACTGAAGACAACTTGAGATCCTTATTGGCTTTGACACGGTACTAGAGAAATTGACATTTGCTAACTTTGCTAACTAGCCTTTATCTGCCATTTACTTGCCTTCCTCCAAGTTACTTACCCTAGAGGCTCAAAGTCTTTTTATGTCTTGTCATTTCTCTAAAAATTTAACTTTCTTTGTTGAAGATGCTACATAAGCAGGAATTCAAAGCCATTACTTTGAGAACTACTCATTCCCTGGGTGTCTTCCGTGTATATATGAAATATACATGTTAATAAACTTGTTTGCTTTTCTCTTAGTAATCCCTTTTGTTACAGGGGTCTGTTCCCAATTAGAACCTGTGGGGGTTATTCTTCCCCTACAGTCAATAGAATGACATCAGAAGTGACACAAACAAGAGATGTGAAATGTCCTTAGGTGGTTAATCTTATTCTCCTGTGCTTCTGCCATTACCATGATAAGAGAAAGCTCTCACTGGTCCACTGGTCCAAGGAAGATGAGAGACATAGAGAGCAAGGCTGGACCCAAACTGAAGCTTGAAGCTAAGCCCAGCTGAGCCCAGCTTGAATCAGCCAACTTCCAGCTGATCCTCAGATACCTGGTGGTTGTTTTAATCCACTGAGTTTTGGGTGTTTGTTACAGCATTACTGTAGCAAAAGCTAATGATATTGGGATTTCTTTTTTCTTCTTTCTCCCAAGAATTTCATTATGAACAACAGTGACAAGTCCTGTGTTTCCTGCTCCTTTTAATATGCTTCCCAATTAGTCTTTTAACTGACAAACCTCTACTTCGGGAGCCAGAATACTTAGTTTTCAATACCAGCTCTGCTGTGTACTGGTTACATGATCGTGAGCCCATAAATTAATACTCTATTGGTCTCAGTTACCACATCTATGAAACAATGATAATCACCCTAACTTCCTATGGTTTTGTAAGAATGAAATCAAACAGCAGATTTCACAAAACAGTGTATTGCCTGACATAAAGCAGGGCCTCAATATGAATTGGGCCTAAATCATTGGAATGAGCTACTGGATGCTTTCCAAGTTTTCTTTCAGCTCAACAATACTACGGTGTTAAGAGATTTTTGGTTTTCATCACAATACTTGCTCACTGATGCTTGTTTAATGATGACAAACTTTTTTTTTTTTTTTTTTTTAGACGGAGTCGCTCTATCGCCAGGCTGGAGTGCAGTAGCGTGATCTCCGCTCACTGCAAGCTCCGCCTCCTGGGTTCACACCATTCTCAGCCTCCCGAGTAGCTAGGACTACGGGCGCCTGCCACCATGCCCGGCTAATTTTTGTAATTTTAGTAGAGACGGGGTTTCACCGTGTTAGCCAGGATGGTCTCGATCGCCTGACCTCGTGACCCACCCGCCTCGGCCTCCCAATGACAAACATTTTGATTTCACTCTTTGAGATCATCCTGACGCTGGTAAGATGCCAGGAAGGGTTAACACATTGACTTAAATTTATACTCTGTTGTGAAAGGCTAACACCAGGGCACATTTTAATATCCATGAGAAAGACACAAAATATTTGGGTTTACAAATAAGTTCCTAGCACATACTAGGTCAATGTGTGGAAATGAAAGAGAACATATTCAATTAGTCTACAAGCCAGGTAACATCTCTATAGTGGCCATAGATATAGATATCCTAGAGAAAGATATCTAACAGTATGTGTGTATTTCAGAAAATACTCTATAACCACTTCAACAAAACACTGAAGTCTAAAGCACCTATCCAAATAAACTAACAAAAATTATCCCAACAACCCATTTAAATCTTTTTAGAAATGCATTACGTGTTTCTAAGTATGGTAAAAACCCTTACATACTAAAATAGAGCTTGATCTAACTTAAAATTTTTAACTTTTGCATCTTTTTATTCGGTCTTTACTATTGACAAATGTGTGTCATACATACATTTGCTTTATTTTAGGAAATGAAAATTCGTAAGTTTATTTTTATTGGAGAATTCTGGGTGCTGCTTGGCCTCTGGGTCATTATTACAAATGGGAAATCTTATAGTTAAGGACTGAGGACATAGAAGGTACCAGAGCTGGGAATAAATCTCTAATTACATTAAATGCCCTGAAAATGAACTTTCCGATTAAGCCCCAGACAACACTACTATTTTCCCCCAAAGCTGAATATAAATAGAAACAAACAATAGCAAACAAACAAACATATAATTCAGCTTATTTCGAGATTCTGTTTAACTGGGTTTCGGTTAATTGCAGTTTTGCTGTATTTCCTCACAATGCCATTTTCCTTAACCATAACTCTGTAGATTACCAGAGTGGACTATTTCATGCACAATTTATTGCAGAGACAGGCAGTATTTATCAGTTCCTTCATGGCAAAGAAGAATCATCTGCTTGAAGGCCATCACTCACACTGCTGTCAGCAGAGTGGCAAAGGCTGAATAATAAAAGAAAAGACCCCCACAAATACTGGATCTGTGATAACTCCATTAATTTGAGAATAAGAGGACTTTTTTAAAAATGGGGAGAAAATATCCAGCCTTTTAGCAGAACATCCTAGATAAGATAGAGCCCAAGCCTTGGCTCATCCATCATTGTTTAGAATTAGCTTTCATGCACTTGACCTTAACCATCACTCTTTTTGTCAAGCCTGGGTGTCAACACAAAAGAAATTGGTTCATGGATGAAAGTACTGAATGAGCATCTGATCACACTTCTTTCAGGCGCTTACCTTCTCACAGTAAGGGATCAATTAAAACCAAATGGAGCAGATTTCTCTGGATATCTGGGTCGTCAATGTGGAATGCTATGGTTTGGGCAAAGAAGCATTTAACTGAGAAGAGAGATGCTCCTGGCCTGAGCACAAGCAGGCCAGGCATGTATGTCATAAGCTGCGGGATGTAAACACACTCAGCACTGGACACAAAAGGACAAGGACACAAGAGACCGTCTGTCATGTCATTACCTGAATATCTAGCTGTATTATTTATAAACCAACTTGCAGCAGATGTTGTCTTTTTTAACACAAATTCTCCTTCCAGGGCATTATGCATGAGGCCTAATTGTAAATGCCTATATTGTTTCTTTCCCCTACTGATTTATTGTTCTATAGACATCTACATGGGAACGCAGTGTGGAACTGCACTGTTTTCTCTATTAATTATTTTCACTCTTTGATTACTAATTTCAGAAGACAAACTTTTCACTGTTGACCTCCTCAGGAGTGGATTGTTTTACAACGAGACTGTATTAGGGAAATGAGTCCCCAGTGAAAGCAGAAGGGCATGAAAACCTTGTGTCTTATTTACATTAACCCAAACACAAGTTTCTCAGTCATTTCCCTCTTAAATCTTTATCTACTCGTGAAATAAAAGTCACAGATCCAGGAACAATGCTTCCACCAGAGTGATGGCAGTTACCGCACAATACTGGAGCTGTTACAATAGAATCAAAGTCTGCAAAAACAATTACTACTGTTAGACAATAAGACATGTATGCCTATTTCTGTGCCACAGATGTAAAACCACCAAGCACTACCCTGTGCACCCAGTAGGTAGGTGCTCAGATTATTAGGAGTGTTCTTCAAATTTAGAATCTGACATGATTTCCAAAGTAAGTGTTCATGACATAATGAGTTACAATTTGGGAGAGTCTGGAAATCTTTTCCAGAGAAGATTTTGAAGGCTTTAGTTGCGCCATGGGATTTGATTGGTTCTTTTGACCAAACGCCCCTCTGTATGTGCAATTGCCCACCCTCCTGCCTAATGGGAGAGAATTGCAGTCCCTGGGGAGCATCCAGGGAACCTGGCCCTTTCCACACCTTCCCTCTCACCTCCTCTCAGAAAGAGGGCGCACTCTGTATAAGCCAGGACTAAAATGTAACATCCAGTGGCTCCTGGGAGCCATTGTCCTGAGCCCTGGTGGGGAGACAGAGATAGAGATGACAAGGTGAGCATCTCTTGCCTGTTGCACAGGCTGCCCATCTCTGCCTGCGTCTCACACCTTCCTCAGAAGTTCATTCTGACCTTGGATGAAGTGTGTGCATTCAGAATCTAGAAGATTGGCACAGACCATCTATCGAACTCAAGCCTCTAACCTGAGCATCAATCTCTTCCATCCTACGTCACTTAAATGACCACCCAGCTTCTGTAGAGATGCCTCTAGGGATGGAGACTTCTCACGCAACAGCTCATTCTCTTTGGTGAGAGCACTAACAGAAAGTCTTTCATTGCACTAAGGTTTTGTCTAGAGAAGACCGTAATTTCCACCATTCTGTTCTATCAGCTTTCGGGATCCACACAGAGACTAACTGTTCTTCCCTATGACAGATCTTGAATTATTTAATGAGATTGTGCAGGGCTATAGAACTATATTTCATTTCTGTGCACAGGGGAGATAGTCACTTTCTGCCCACTGTGCCTAGTTCCTCTCAACATTGTCAAAAATGAGCAGAGGTTTCTCCAGCCTGGGGCAGACTGAGTAGCTAAGCCTGGTTGGGGCATGCAGGGCTGTCCACCATATGGAGGGAGAATGGAGGCCATAGGTAGTATAGAACTAATATTCCAGAAAGAGCTCACATGGATGGTTCATCTTGAAACTTGATAGTTCCCAGGCTAATGTTTCTTATTCTACTCCAGTGGAATTACTTCATTTCAGGTATTAAATATCTGGCCTTAGAGGTCTGCTTCAGTTCTGAAGGACACCCACATGCTCATAAAGGCTCAAAGAGGCTTTGTACATAGAAGATCTGGTGGCTTCCCTTTCATCGTGAAAGTAGTCACCTGCTCTTTAGAGTAGGGATATAGAGATAAACCATACTGACTCTCAGGGTCCCCAACACTGAAAGACACTGTCACTATTATTATAATCATGGTTCGTTTATTGCTCCAAACCCTGTTTTGATAGTCAAATGTAGCAACCACACTATGTGTTCAGGTTCTACCTTCTGTACCACTAAGCCATTTTGCTGCAAAAAGGACAACTCTGACTCCCCTGCCATCCAGATGTTATGAAAGGTATTTCATTTATTTTTAAATTCATCCAATCATTCATCCAATGTCTACTCTCAATAACATGTGTGAAAACCACGCTAAATATACATCCTCAGTGCCTGCCACCCTAGTAGGTCTGCAGTAAGATGTCTATTGAGAAGAGCTTGGATGCTGTACTCTTATCATCATTAAACAGTGGGCAGGACCTATAAATAGCACCCAAATTTTAAACTGCTCTTCTGGAGCAAAATGCTTAGTCTCACCATGCAATATTTTAAACGACTAATTTTGAAGTAATTATAGATTGGCAGGAAATGGCAATGATAATATAGAAGGGTCCTACAGACCCTTCACCCAGGTTCCCCTAATGGTAACATCTTGTGTAACTATAGTGGGACCAGGACATTGTCCCAAAGTCAATTGCAGATCTCACCAGCTTTACACATACTCATTTGTGTCATCATACACTTGCTGACTGGCATTCAGTACACAGCATACGACTTCTATTTGGCATTTCAGAAGAGCTTACTTAGAACTTTTAGAGGCACACCTTTCTCCTAAGAGTCCATTTATGGTAGCTTCTAAGTTGGGCTAGTTTCTCAAGATCTCCGAGTCAGCATACTCTCTCCCTCTCGCTTTCTCTCTCTCTCTCTTTCTCACTTTCTCTGTCCTTCATCTCTCAAGAACACAAGCAAATAGGGTTCTTATGTGTAATGAAGAGATAAGAAGGTCTTGTACCTGTGGCTATTGATTAAAATCTGTGATTGGATCCAGCATAAAGCCAGGAGAGGGTAGAATTGTGCAAAGCAAATAGGCTTTATTCCAGAGGCTGAGGAGAACCTCTGTCCCTAAACAGTGTAGCAAAAAAAAAAGGGGCATGAGGAAGAGAAGAGCTAATCTGTAACAGCACATGCTGAATATTTCCCAGCAAGGTTCCATGTGCTGGGTCAGGAGGCTGGGAGCCCAGACAAACCCTGCACCGTGGTTCCAGCACTTTGAGTTTGAGCTCCCTGCTTGCCAAGCTCCTGGTGATCCAGAGGACCTCAGGAAGATCCAGGCAGCGGGGAGGGGGTGGGGGAGAAGAGGTGAGGGGGAGTTTTCCCAGCCAAAACCTACTTCAATGGATCAGCCAGCCTCTGAATAGCAGCTTTTGACATCTCAGTGGGTTGTGAGGGAGGTGTGGTCATCACAAATGAAACAGACCACAGGGGGTGCAGGAGACCTCTGCAGGGCCCCTAATCAATTACTAAAAACACAGAGAGGGTCCTTGGAAAATGAGTGAAGAAGACAGACGCATGCTGACACTCAGTGGTATTACTGGGCACCAAAGGAGAAATTGGGGGATTTTCAACTTCACAGAGGATGGGGTGATTGTTTTCTTTCATCAGCCGTTGCCCTCAGAAAACAAAACAGAAACCAGAAGAGAAACATTGCCTATGGAAAAAAAAATACATATAGAGGCTGAAAAGGAGGAAATAAAAGGAATGAAATTTGCTTTTATGAAATCATTTAAATAGTCTTGAATGCCCAGAGGGCCCAGGCACTATATTATGCGTTACACAGAGGTTGCTATCTCCCAAAGGGAATATGAAATGGGAGATGAATATTATTAATCATCCCTATTTGCTATATGTTAGGAAACCGAGGAAAAGTGAAAATGAGTGATTTTACCTTCAGATTCACATGCTGCGGCAGCCACAGAGCTGGGATTGACAGACAAAAGCGTGACGCCCTGCAAAGCAGAAGCCACACCAGCAGGCTGGGGGTGCTCATGCTGTTGAATGCAATGATGCCCAGGATCCCCACGCGCCACCTAGCAGCTGGGTCGTCTGCTGCCTGAAGTACTCTGTAGGAGTGGCTGGGGACTCCTTTGCTGGGTCATGTCCACCAGCAGTTCACCTGCTTGGCTCAGGCTGGCTCCAGTTCACTTAAAGGGACTCTAAGGGATTGGGTTGATGTTGAATCTCATTGATCAAACTGAGATTACAGGGAACAGACTAGAACATTAGATTCACTAGATAGGAACTGTCTATTTAGTTTACTTCTATATCCCCAGGACTTAGAACACTGCCTGGGGCCCAATCCATACGTGTGGGATAAAGGAATAGATCATATTGCCACTTTCTTGGAGCTGGTCATGGTGACAGGCACTAGAAATAGAGAAATGAATAAGTCAGCCCTTCCTGAAGAAGTTCTGTGAGCATCTAAGAGGTGTTATGAAGGGGTAGGGAGGAGGAAGTTCTTTGACCAAATAAACATAAGAAGTTTGGTTTTATTTCAGAAGGATTTCTCATAGACTTCAATAAGTGAATATGGCTTGTGAATTTCCAAAAGGGGCATATATTTGCATCCTTTCTGAAGTATAACTGATGTTGAAAACCCACTCCCTGTTCTGTACACACCTTTACAGTGTATACTGGGACTGGTGTTTGTTCCTTGGGGAAAACATGGCACCTGTCCTTGAGTAGCTCTTGATCTCTTGGTAGCCACTTCCGTCCAAGGTCTGCCAAGCAATAACTCAGTCTTGCATGCCACTGGTCTGAGAGATGACTGGATCACTGTAAGACTATGGCTGCCAACTACTCTACCCCAGACATTTTTATCCACTGTGGTCCCTAGATAGTCCTTACCTGGATTCCCAACCCCGGGCCCCAGAACACAGGGGTAGAAGTCCTGATCTCCCTAAAGACAGTCAGTTCTAAATCCAAGCATGTGCTCATGATCTGATATTTAAAGCTGAGACAGACTCAGAAACCTTGAAGCCAGTTCTGCTCTCAGTAATTCTGACCTGGGAACACAAAGTGTAAATCCTGCCACCATGCCCATCATCGACGCAGGGATGAATAACAAAAGAAAACCGCTCTTTCAACCCCACAGCCAGAATATGCCTTCATAAGACAGAGCCCAGAGTTTGCGACGTGTGGCGTTCAAAGTCCCCACATTTCAGCCTCGATCTCCCACGTGGAGGGCCGTGCATTCTCTCAGGCAGTGGACTCTACCCTTGCTGTAGTCCGAATAAATCACCAGTGCCCTGGTACTGAAGGGAGTTAATTGCGTTTGGAAATACTCCAGGTACTGAGGCTGGTTTGGTCAAAGACGTGGGCAAGGGTAGGGTAACATATGCATCCACTTTCATGAAATACACGTTAAGAATAGTGGGCTCTGTGTTGCCTAATTTATAATGGATCCCACACACACTCCTCCCTGCCTTCTTTTCCTGGAGAAGAATGTGAGGAACCATGGCAGTATTTTTCTTTTAGGTATAACAGTCTGTCAGTATCAAATTCTCTCAGTCAGTGGGGAGCATATAGTGTTGATTTACTGAAAATCTGGGATTATGTCTGCTCTGTGGTGAGTAGATTTAAGAGAGGAGAGGTAAGGGTCTCGGAAAGGTGAGGAAAAACACAAATGAAAGCTAGCAGGGAAAAAATAGCTTGACAGTTAAGATACAGTGCAGCCACCATCAAAATCTTCTAGAAAGAGAAGCCCAGGAAGGAACACACTCACATACACATGAACACGCACGTACATCCGCTTCAAGTCCCATGTACTGGAAGGTTTGCAACCTTTTCAATTAACCCCTTTCTCTTTGGGGCATTCCGGATGTGTCAATGAAGGCTTAAATACTGTCATGTTTCACGCTGGAGAGAAATTGTGACAACAGATACAAAGTTTTGTTTCAGTTTTTAAGAACTGACTTAAAAAAAAAAAAAAAGATTTGTGGCGAGTAAAGGGAATTCTTTTCTTCAAGGGCCCTTTGACACTTGACTACATTCCTGGACCTTTTTGTCACCAACATTTCATTATCCTGATCATATCCCTAGCCTCCTGCTCTTTCTCTCCTTTGCCTCAAAATAGCTGTCGCCCTGTGTTACTTTACCCCCAACAATATTCCCTAGGAGCCCCTCAGCCTTCCCTTTCTTCTTTTACTCTTCCTCCTCTTTGTCCTGTTTTGAAGTGGAATACAATAACTAAATAGAATTAAAATGTGGGGAGAATAACACAAACCCCGTGGCAGTAACTGGGTGCTTTTGAGAAGGGATTTTGGTACCTTTCTCTTTTCTGGGGCAAGGCTCCCAGCAAGCACTGGGAAGGATAGAGTCGTGGAAGTGGTGGCAAGTGGGTGATGGGAGTTCTGGGGGTGATATCACCCCCTACCTGCTCCCTGACCCTCACCATCTTCAAGAATTTCCTCTGAGGCTTCAGGATGGTTGGCAGGGGTGCAGTAACTTTTGTCATGAAGCATCCCAGCACTGATGCTGTGACTCAGTAGCTCTAGAAGAATCGGATGAGAAAGGCAAGCCCTGAGGTTCCCATCTGGCAGCTAGAAGGGATTCAATTTGTCTTTCTGAAGGCCACTGCCAGCTGCAGAAGTGAAGGATGTTGGGGTTGGGGGAGGACCACACTTGTAAACCCCGATTGCTGTGGCCACTAAGAGACACAGGCACTGCTGAGTGTCTCAGAGCTTGAAAAGAGAGATGAGGGAAAAGAGAAAAAAGAAAAAGAGGAAAGAGGGGATAAATAATAGTAAAGAAGATGCCACTAGCATTCTGTAACTCTAGAAAAGAATACAGAGATATCCAGTTGTGAATGAAGCATCATTTTGTCTCTTTATTTTATTTAAATTATTTATTCTTCATCTGCATACTAGGGATTCCTGTGATTTTGCTAAGTGGATTCTCTTAGCTTGTGACTCTCCAAGACCTGCCTCCGAGTTTAGGACAGGGGTCCTCTGTGAGGAAGCCTGGCTTCTGCTGTAAGGCTAGCCCGCGTGTTAAGCCACCATGTGCCTGGAATAACCCCGGTTTATGCCTGTTGTCTCTGACTGATTATGACTAATACCCCTTTCACTAAAGTGTCCTGGCTTTAATGAGAAATTACATAGTCAGTCTACATATAGACAAATTAAAGACTTCTTTTAATAGGACTATCAACCACACCTCCCACGTTCATTGAGACTAAAAACTGCCTGAAAAGAGTTACTGCAAAATGAAATTCCAGGGCAAAGAATAACTCCTTCAAGATCATTTCTCCTCCTCAGAGATAAGTGCAGTTAGACCTCAGAAGAGGCTCCCGTTCACACGTACTTGGGCCCCATTTGGATGATATTTCTCTCTCCCCCTTTTTTTTTTTTTTTTTTTGCACATGGATCCAGCTATTCAAAATGGCACAAGAACCTGGTTGTGACCAATGTCATTCACAAAGCAGCATGACAATGACAAGTGTAATAGTGAAATCCTACATAATAGTGGACTAGCAATGGGGCCCACAGGGCTGGCCAGCTCGGGGTTCATAGAGGGCCCTTTAAAAATTTAGCCTTAGGGGCGCCTTTCACTTTATTATCAAGACCCAGAAAGAATGCTAGGGCCTATGAAAGAAACAACTGCAACTCCTCTCAGATTCTCTTCATACTGCAGGCTGCAACAAAGCCTGCCTTTTTTACATTTCAAAAGAGGCTGCTTTCTCTTTAAAAAGTAGGAGCTACTTGGTCTGATGCGGCTGCCTTTATCAACCATGAAGTTCCCAGCAAGGTGCTGTTAGTGCCTGATTAAACCTCATACCAACCCATGTCCCCCATGGTAACCCAGAAGACATCCGCTGAGACCGGGAGCGCTGATTCAGTTTAATTGCCCAGGCTCTCTGTGATGACCGGATTTCTTGTCTCTCAAGGCCTGGAATGGAAATCTATGTGATCAGATGAAGTATCCGGGTGTCTTGACAGATCTGAAATATGAATATGGAGATGGCGTTGTGCTCTGCAGTGACTTATGAAACCCCAATGGTAAAATATGATCTGCCATTGAAACAATTTCAGGAGTGTGTGCGTGATTCACATAAAACTCATTTTCTAATGGAACACTAATTATTAATAAATCAGACCCAAAATGGAAAAACAATGTGTATATACACACACATGTAAGATGTACACATATGTATAAGATATACATAAGTATATATTTATACACATGTGTCTATTTCTTTACCTATATATAAAAATATATAGGGCCCCATTTAGACTGTATCAGTCTGTATTCTTGCTTTTCTTGGACTAATAAGATCATAACAACTTGTATTTACAAAGTATCCTGCTCCAAGGAATTTGAACACTGAAGAAATAGATGGTGCCACCTCCTTTAATTTCCTAGAAAGAGAAAACAAAGCACTGATGGAGATGGTGATGAGCAGGAATGGGAACCTGCAATCTCCTGGAATCTGCAACACATTTCTGCTCTATCAGAAGAAGAAATGCAAGGAAGAAGTCAGACAAGATGCTCTAACAATCCTCGGGTCACCAGTTTCCTCCTGAAATCTCCCTTCCTTCTGGAAAGCCATCCAAAGTAAAGGCACTGGCCCTATAGGACCATGGGGTCACTTAAGGAACATTACAGAGCAATGATTCTTGACCTTCTCAGCTTCAAACTCCCTTGTAGAAATTGCACCCCCCTTCCCCACCTCAGACTATTTGTTCCAAAGGCTTTTATCTATCAAAGTGGATAGGGGTGCTCTAAGAACAGCTTGAGATCTACTGGTCATACCCCAGAGTCCCCGTGCTGACAACGACATCTTTCCCATCCACACAAATTATCCGTCGTTAACACATGGACTTGCTATATTTCTAACCAAATCAAAGAAACTGTACTGATCTTTTCTGCAGCCTTATTCTGAGTAAATATGTGATTTCCATTAGGCTTTTTGAAATATGTAAAATATATAGACTCCCATTACCAGCTTCAGGACCTCTAGGTGTTTTGGGACCCTTACTAGGAATTCACTCCTATGCCCAAAATGAGTTTGAAGATGAAAAATTATAGCTGGGGGGCGGGCGGGGGGAAGAACTGTTGGCGTAACAAGATATTTAAAAGCAAAATTTTTTTTCCCACCTGGGTAGGTCAGGGCCTAGCATTGAAGAAAGGGTTGTTTTCAAAGTGAGAGTAACTGCTAAAGCAAAATGTGTAAAACTGAGACACTGGGCAAAGCAGGGAAGGGTGTTGGCTTATAAGAGAAGAAAATTCTACTGTGTTAAACTGTTTCCCCTGAAATAACATTTCCACTCAGCTGGGAAATTTTCTGGGATCCCGAAACTTCATTAGGTTTTTGGCAATTACTCCAAGGAGACCCCCTAAAAGGCAGGCAATAGTTACACAATTGACATGCATTGTGTGACAGAAATGAAGGAAGCTGCACATGCTTTTATTCATTAATGTATTTTTTCCACAGTGCCGTAAGGAAGGAAATTGTAAATTTGTAATCAGGCAGATCTCTAAGTTTTCCAAGAATGGCTATTCTCTTCCCAACTAGGGTTAAAAGACAATTTGTTGCACTCTGGGCAAATCCTGACTTGGTTCCTGTCTTACTTAAGTAAGGTTCCAGAAGTAGTCATAAATCTTTTAAAATATTTATTATTAATTCATTTTGGGGCAGCTTTTATGATTCTAAAACTCCAGGATCTGTTTGAAAGTTTCCTGAGTCTCGAGTTTCATGGAGAAAGGCTGACAGGGAACCAAATTCCACCAGTGGTTTGGTGGTGTGTGAGCACAGGCCATCAGCCAGAACATTCTAACATGTCTACAAAGGGCATGAGTTGGGGTCTTCTCTGCCGAGAGACTCTATGGACTAGGGGGAAACACTTTCTTCTTTCCCCCAATACTATTTGGACTAGTTTCTAGAAATGGACAGAAACACCTCGTCAGCCTTGTGATAAATCCAATAACCTTGTTAATAAACAGACAAGGGTACTATCAACATGACTTATTTTCCACTAACTAGTTAATGCAAATAAGGCAAGCTAAAAGGCAAAATTCTGACTTCATTTCATCTATTGCTTTACCCCACACCAAATGTAAATGTAAAAGTCTCCTGAATTGGGTGCCTTATAATCTCGGTCCACTGATGGATTGTCTAGAAGCAGACTCACATTTCCCCAAAAAAAGAACCTTGTAAAAATAGCCATTGCTCTTTGTAGATATCAAATCTGTGACTCCTGCAGGGGGTGCAGTGGATGCAGAAACCCAAATCCACCTTCAGGAGAGGCAGCCTGGAGGAGTAGCATGAAGCAAGCAAAGAAGATTTGGTGGATGGGTTCTCAAAAAATCTTCCTTACAGCCAAGTCTGTGAGGCCAGGGGACAGTCTCCCAAGGGAAGTGGTGGGAACCCCACAGTTAGAGGCATTTAGAAGGGGCCTTGATGGAGCAATGGAAATGTAACCCTAGGTTAAAAACTGTGCCCTAAAAAGGGCTAGGGGAGACAAGTTTAGAGATTCTTTCGGCTGTAATTTCTAAGAATCTCATTAGACTACAGAGAAAAAAATAAAAGAAAAAATGAAACAGGAAAAAAAGGAAAAAAAAGCCAGAAGAGAAAATAATGTCAAGGCACCCTGTTAAGAAACACACCGGAAGACCCTCATGATCTCCCAGCCACTGTTCCATCCGAATGCCATGTAAGGGTTTGCTGAAAATCAAGTGAGCAGAGGGGAGATCCCTCTCGACTGACTGTGAACAAACCCTGCGAACTCCAGAGCCATTTGTCTAAACCAAGTGCTGAAAGAAAGGAAGCCTGAGATGGGGTAGCCACGAAGATTCATTTCCTTGTGGAGTTTGGCTATTCCTCCTCACTTTTAATCAATGCAATCCTGTCTAAACAGCCTACTTGCCTTAGCAAAGAAGTCTGGATTGAAGCTCTGAGCTTGCTTTTTTTTTTTTATTAAAGGCATGTTGGCAATATCATGGTACATGACTTCCCTGATTTCTAGCAAACAGAGTCATAGACAACCTGAATACCAGAGTGCTAGCTGCTTCACCCCAGTTGAAATCAGCCTAGATTAAACATGTAAGTCATATAGTATTCCAGCATGAATAAATACGATCTGTGTATTTATGATTGTATGTGTTGTGCATGTGTGAGCGTGTGTATAGTGAACCGCAGACATTTCCATGCTTAGGATTTTTTCTTTTAACTGGTGAAAATAACTGTGACCTGAATTGAGAATGAACCAGGCTCCAAAAAGGCAGTTTTCCTGAACATGTACAGACAAAGGAAATAGTTTCCTTACCAGAAAGGAGTCACTTGAAAGCTTTTAGGCCAGACCCTGCTCGGGCTCAGATTTCTTTTCTTTCAGCTCTTTGATGAACAACTCATATGGAGATTCAAGCGTCTTGTGCCTGGTTTGAATTTAAGCTGTTGCTGACTTTAGTGGAAAACTTTCATAAACTCAACTCAGGCTTTCTTCCTTTCCCCATGACTGCTGACCAGGTTTTGCTATATCTTTGGATATTCATCTTGAGTCATTCACTCTCAGTGTGATCATTATTATCAACTTGACGGAAAACAATTTTTCCCCAAGAGAGACTGAATTCAGTCTTCTCCTTTCTCCTACAGCTCTGAGTTCTGTCATTCTTCTGGAGCAGGGGGAGGGTGAGGCGGGGCTGGGGGACTACTGGATGCAGGAAGGAGGATGGAATGGGAGTGAAGCCTGCCGACAGCTGCTGGAGATCGCGTATCTCCGTGGCAGTGTTATTGCTGGGACAATACCACATGGATCCCGTCCAGTACCCTAGCAAAAGGGCATATTCTTCACGTGCCAAAGCCCTTCTTGAGGAATGAGCTGGGTGGAGAGTGTAGTTTTCAAGAAACGCCTTCGCCCTCAAAACAGGACTCTTCCTGTGGCTCACTTGAGAATAGTTCCCTGAAGGATTTCTCCCCGTTTTTGCTGGGCTCTTTGGTGAGAGTTGCAAGTTTGGAATGCCCAGAACACTTCGTTCAGGAACCTGTGCTGCCTTCAGAATTGTGCAGTGAAAAACAAGAGCCTTGGAATCAATCCAGCCTGGATTTGGAGCCCAGCTCTGCCATTTACATGGGTAACTTTAATAACAAGTCTTCCTGGTCTTCAGTGTATATGTGAATTTGAGAAACCCTCAATTTCTGGATATTGGAAAGACTAAATGAGATTACGCTTCTAAAGTTCACTGTCTCTGCTTCATTCTTCCTCTCTGACCCTATGCTCTTGTTGATAACTTTGCAAATTCTCCTGGTCCTACGTAACTAAAACAATTGTGTCCCGTCCAAGCATGGAGGATCCAAGAATGATTCCCTAGGGTGTGTGGGGCCCGAGGTGAATCACATGGCGTGTCCTCACTCCCTACATGTTTACAAAGCCACAATCAGATTTAAGCGATTTTGAGGGCAGGTTTGAGTTGAAGATGAAAAATATCACAAAAAAGGAGAAGTCTAAGGAATATGTGTGGAAGCAGGAAGAGGGGGCATCCTGTTTGGCCTCAGGGTGGCTGTGTGGGGCACTGTAAGATGCTCCACGCCCAGCGGCACCGATCTCCAGAGATCCCTGAATGCAGCTCAGCACTTACTCACTGATGCAGCACACAGGCGTCCCCCGGCCCAGTGCAGACATCCTGATTGGCCAAGACCTCCGGGAGTGCCTCTCACAGGAACCCTTCTCTCTTGCAGTTTCTGAACTTGGGGAGGCTCACTTGCCGCAGTTCTTGCATAAACTTTGTTGCAAATGAGCCAAGTAGTTTGTATTTGTTTCTATAGTGGTGCAAATCCGACAAGTAGCTACCCACACAGCCACTTCATTTAAAAATATATAAGACCCAGCCGGGCACAGTGGCTTATGCCTGTAATCCCAGCACTTTGGGAGGCCAAGGTGGGCGGATCACTCGAGGTCAGGAGTTTGAGAACAGCCTGGCCAACATGGCAAAACCTGGTCTCTACTAAAAATACAAAAATTAGCCAGGCATGGTGGTACATGTCTGTAATCCCAGTTACTTGGGAGGCTGAGGCACGAGAATCGCGTGAACCCAGGAGAACCCAGGAGACAGAGGTTGCAGTGAGCCAAAAATGCACCACTGCACTCCAGCCTGGTTGACAGAGCAAGACTCCATATCAAATACATACATATATCCATTTATATATATATATCCCATTTAAAAAACCAGGCTGTGTGTGGTGGCACATGCCTGTGATCCCAGCACTCTGGGAGGTCGAGGCAGGAGTATCACTTGAGACCAGGAATTCAAGACCAGCCTGGATAACATAGCGAGACCACACCTCTATCAAAAAGAATTAGCTGGGTGTGGTGGCATGATCTGTGGTCCCCATGGCCTGGGAGGCTGAGATAGGAGGATCATTTGATCCCTAGAGGTTGAGGCTACAGTGAGCCATGATTATGCCACTGTACTCCAGCCTAGGCAACAGAGCGAGACCCTGTCTCAAAAAAATAAAGAAAAAAGAAGAGAAGAGAAAAGAAAGAGAGAAAGAGAGGAAACAAAGAAAAAAAAAAGAAAAGAAAAAGAAAAGAAAAGAAAAGAAAAGAAAGGAAAGGCAAGCTATAGAATGTAACCACATAGCTGAGGCTTCCCTTTGAACGTAGCCCATTGGTGTGTTCATTTCCTAAGGCTTCTCCTACAACTTACCACGACCTAAGTGGCTTAAAACAACACAAATGTATTCTCTTACAGTTCTGGAGGCCAGATAGAGGAACTCAGTCTTACCAGGTTCAAGTCAAGGTGTCAGCAAGACTGGTTATTTCCAGAGCCCCTAGGAGGAGAACACGTTCCTTGCCTCTTCCAGCTTCTTGTGGCTGCTCCATCCCTTGGCTTGTGGCTACATCTACTCCAGGCTTTGTCTCTGGGGTCACATTGCCTTCTCTTCTTCTGGAATCAAATCTCCCTCTGCTCTCTCTTATAAGGACACTTGCAATGGCATTAGGGCCCATTCCGATAATGAGAATAATCTCTCCATCTTGAACTCCTTGATTTAATCACATCTGCCAAGTCCCTCCTGCCATATGAGGTGACATTCATAGGCTTCAGGCTTAAAGATGTGAACATCTTTGGGGACCTTTATTCAGCCTACCACAAATGGATCCCCCTTCATTAACAACAGCCAACAGATGCCTTGTTACAAAGCGTTTCTTGCCCAATAGAATAGAAAAACAATAACTCTTTGGTATTCTATTTTTTTTTTCCATTCTAAATCTATAATACAGACCAGTGTATTACATGGACGCATCATTTCCTGCTACTGCCATTGTCTCTGCCATCTCAGGAAAGGAGCTGAGAAGTGGATTCTAAAGATAGTGACAGTCCTAAGACCTCATTCTCCTTTATGCAGAATGACTGAACACAAACATCCCAGTCCTTTTCCATCATGTTAAAATTGATGATGTGCTCCAAGTCTGGCCAGAAAGCATGTGCTTTTCCAGACACACAAAAACCTAAATTTATACCTCCTTAAGAGACAAAAGAGTGGCATTAAAGCCAGGAATGGTTGCCCAGTTGAAAAACAGGAGGTTGTAAAGGAACAGCTATTTAAAAGTCACTCTGATATGACCTGTACCCCAAACAATTCATCGCAGGGTCACAGTCATTGTTGCTAGGTGGCATAACATTTATTACTATGGTGTCCTGGGCTCCTTGGATTGGTAACAGACACATCTATTCCCAGAGGATGAGCAAAGGTTGATAATATCCTCTTACCCTAGGCGAGTTGAACTTCAACCGCCAAGATACTGGTTGACATTAAGACTTTGCAACACCTATCATTGTCTGTCACCTCCCGAGATAAACTCTCTCGTGACTGGTTTCTCCCGTCACCAGCCACTGATGCCATTTTATTCTATCTCTTTTGTAGACTGGCTCTTGGGTCCCTGACACTGTCTGTCTGGCTAGATTTGGTCATATGCTCAAAGCTAAATTCACAGACCTCCAGACCTCACAGTGTGATGGGATAGGAAATAATCAGAGAGGCCTGGACGGAGTTAGACTGTCAGAGAAACTGCAAATCAGCAAAAGAAAGAAAGCCCCTTGACCCTGAGCACATCTGCCACATATTTAATTCTACGTTCTTGCCAAGCCCTGAAAACCCTGGCTGGGGAGACTTGGGAGCGAATGGGGTTATGAAGTCCAGGAGAATGTAGAGGTGAGAAGGCTGGCGGGCTGCCGGCTGCTGCGCTCCTCTCCCCGGACAGGGACCGGGCGTGGGATCGGTGGTGGTGAAGTGGACACTGTGAGCCCTGAAGATAGTCAGGGACACAAATGTAACCAGCTATGTGCGGGTGTCTGGATGACCCGCCGCAAGATGTACTGCATCGACTTTATTTGCTCGCTTCTTTGCCAGCTGGCTCCAGACCAGAGGAAGCAAATGAGCTTTTCCCTGTTCCTTGGGGTTTCTGATCTCAGGGCTACATTAAGGAGATCCCGACATTTGGGCGGAAGTGAGCCCGTGCCTTCCTGAGTTCCTGAGTGGCTTCTCATTTCCACATCTTAGGGGCAAATTAGAAATGGGTGCAGAAAAGTTTTGTTTGGGAAATGCCAGAGGGACCTTCCTGATAGGGCTGCACCTACTTCTCCAGCTTCCTTCTCACCTCCTGCAACCTCTTGCATTTTAGTTCTGGGAAGACTGAGGATTTGCTGTTGGTTTCTTTTCACTGCTCTTCATATTCCCCAGCTTTCTCATCTGGTTCAAATGTCACTGTCTCTTGGAAGCTTTCCTGGATTTCCCAAGCAGACTTAGATTACCCTTCACGGTTGTCTCTTAGCATAACCTCATATTCTTTATTATGTGAGGAGCCAGAATAATTTATTGATCTATGTTTTCTACTAACCAAAAAGTGTTTGAAGATAGAAATCCCATTATATTTCCAGTCTGGCACATGACAATGATTCAATAATTGTTTGGTGAGGAGAGGACATTCCTACGTTAGACACTAGTTTTCAATATAGACCTGGGCTGTGGACCTTTAGTTGTGGTAACAGACTGTGTGTGATGGATACACCACAGGGGAAAATCTATGAAGTCTCAGGAATTTTTCAAAAAGAAAAATGGCCCTAGCTGATTTTTTTATGTTAGTTGCTTGGGTACATTATTTTGTGGAGGCAAAGCTAGAGATGCTGGATGAGCATAAGGCAATCATGTATGTACCCAGCACAGGAAACTTGGCCAACATGGAGATGCCAACAGGAATTCTGCCCAATTCAGGTGCTCCACATTGAATGCACCTATGCAAACTCAATTAAATCTCTCCTTCAGAAAAATAAAGAAAAGCCAAATAAAGATCAGAGATAATAAAGTTCTAAAATACTTTGTGGGCACACCTACTTTTCTTATACTTTCATTAGACTGAGGCATATGATGTTTTCTGGTCCATGGACTGCAACTGGAAGTGACATGCATCACTTCTGGGCCAAAGCACAGAAAAGTAGGCAGAATTCTCCAAGCACTTGCTTCCCTGCTGTGGTGATCATGGAGGACTCATGTTGAGATGGCAGAGCAAGAGGATCAAAGCAGCCTGGATCACTGAGTCACCGCATGGAGAATAGCGGTGTCTTGGAGAGCTGCCCAAACCCACAGCAGAGTTTACATGAGTGAAAAAAAAATGTTTACTGTTATGAGCCACTGAGTTTTGGGGTGGGAGATAGTCTGTCCTGACTAGAGCAGGCAAGTTGTTCTAAAACACTTTCTTGCATGCTTATGAAATAGACCACTACTCAGTGTCAGAAGGATTCAGCTGATTGTTTCTTCAACTTCACGGTGAGTAATTAGCACTCACCTTTACTTGAAAGTCCAAGGAACCTGGAAAGCTGATAGGCTCAGGGTGAATTCAGTGAGCGTGTTGTGGAAAATTCAGAGGAGAGGCACTGACATATGGGGCTATAAACATCTGTGCGCCTTCCTTATACAAATTCTTGAATTATAGTGTCACAAATCAGTCATCAGATGACAGGGACAGAGATGATGGAGGATAGTGGTGGGATCATATATTTAATGCTTTGGGATATCTTGCCATAGGCCTTCAAAAGCCCCTACCCCTTATACCACTATTTGACCTCTTTTGTGTGTTTATTACTTAATACTTATTAAATGTGTAATAACTATACATTGTTAATTGGTTCAGGGATGTTTTCTTGGCCAGGCTTCTGAATGCATTCATCCCATATGGATATTGCTTAGCTTCCATGACCCACTATTTATTAATGTAAATAGCAGACCTCTGAATAGAGCAAGTGTTCAATATGTATCCTTTGAGTGAACAATTCTATTGAACAAATCTATCTCTTATCTTACCCTACCTTAGAGCTTACAAACACAGGATTCACTTACCTGAGCTAAAGAAAGTAATTACCTTTTAAGTAAACAACTACCTGGTTGTCTATTTCAAATTCTACAAGAAATATTCTACAATTTCTTTTCCTAAAAAATATGTAATTATTATATAGAACTAGAAGGGAAATAGGCTTGATTTGCAAACAACCTTAAAATATACAATATTCTCTCTCTCTTTTTTCCTCTGTAGGCTCCATGAGGCATTTCCTATTAAAAATTTCAGCTCTGCTTCTTATCACCTTTGCCCTCTCCTCCGCTCTGACTTTAAATTCAGGAGATGGTTTCCCTGGGGAATATAGATGCTAGTGCCATGTGATCTGGCCTAAAGGGTAGTGTGACAGAGCGAAACAAAAGAGGATGCTAACCTTGCCTTTCTCCCATTCACGTGTGCACTTCCCCACTGAATGCCAGAGACGTGCAGCGAGTAATGCTCCACCATCTCAGTAAAACCTATTAGTTTATGTGATTGAATCACTGGCAAGACTGACTCTGAAACAGAAGGGTGACAAGGAGTTAGCAAAATTTCTGGTGTTTGAAAGGGACTAGTAAGAAATGTAGTTTTTTAATGGCAATTACTGCTTTCATCTTTCCTTACTACAGAATTATTGCTCATCATGGAAAAAGCAAAAAACATACAGTAAATAAAAAAGACAGAAAAATCATTTTCATTCTAATCCTACAGATACTGCTCTTAACATGTTGGTTTGAAACGTTCTCTCTCAACCTCTCTCTGTCTCTCTTTCTCCCTTCCTCTCTCTCTCCCCTTTCTTTCCCTCTTTGAATGCCTGTGTATACTCAAGTGTAACTATTTATCTATAATTTAATATTATCTCAATAACATTAATTACCTTAAGAAATTAGAATTTGTTTTCTGAATACAATGTACAAATGAATACAATAAATACAATAAAATTAGGAAACTGTCTTGATATATTGCTCAAAGTTAGACAGTATGACACTGAAATCATGATTGACAAGAGACAACTAGACCAAAGAGATGCTTAAACTGCTAATACTCAGAGGTGGAGTTGTAAAAATGGGAGAGGGACATTTGGAGCCACTTTAGGGAAATCTAACATTCATTTGCACTTTTCTTCTATGTGCAGCTGAAATGTAATTCTTCTCACTATTTTTTCAAACCTCCAGTGCCTTCAGTGATCTTTCTGGAAGACATCAAGGAAAGATGCTTTGTCTCACTCCACACTTCTGGGGTGATGTCCTATGATGTCAACCCAGGATGGCAAAAAGGACAAGATTATCTACTCCCTGACCTACTTCAGCGACTGCGTAAGCTCAGGGTCAGAAGCACTGAAGAAAGCAATAAGGGGCCACCCCTCCATCCTAAGGCCTGGACCTCAGGAAGAGAGTCCCTGGAGAGAACTGGAGAAAGAGAGAGAATGTGAAATGGCGTTGGAGTGAATTTAATTTGAATTTCAAAGGGCAAGGTCCCTTGAGCTTCATCTAGGTTGCACGTACGTAGTTGTAAAAAGTAATATCATGCTGTTTCTGTTATTTTACACTCTATGGATTTTCATGTAACAAATATTTGAAGGCGATTCATGACATATATATATATATCCATAAACATCATGATGTTGGGGGTGGCTGTGACAGAGATTGACCACTCAGCACAAGTAACAGATGCTGCTTCTGGGCGGAAGGAGTGAAAAGACCAGGCATACTTCTCCAGTTTCCTCCTCCCTGTTCTAGCAATCATGGAAGGGACTTTGTATTGAGATGATGGTGCCAAAGAGGAGAGTGGTCTGTGCTGCTGAGTCATCATGTGGAGGACAGCTGCCTGGAATGCCGTACAGACTTCGGAGGGAAAGAAATATATGTTGTCGGTTAAGCCACTGAGATGTTTGGAGTTGTTACTGCAGCATCAGTAAGCCTACTCTGACTAACATATTGGTCACCAAACCCATTTTTTCCTTTTCCTGGTTACTCAGCTAGATGACATTTCCCAATTCCTTATAAAAAACTAGATCAGACTTGGTGGCTGAATTTTAACCAATGAATTGTGAGCAAAAGCTAACCATGTTACTCTGGGGTTGAGATGAGTAAGAAGTAGGTGTAGCTTCTCTTCCTCTTTCTCCTGACGACCATGAAGCCTAGGAGATGAAGGAGCCACAAGTTTAAAAAAAAATTGTGGATCCTTGAAACACTGCTTAGAAGAGAGCTGCCCACCATTTGGGAACACTTGTGTTGAACGTTATGTGAATGACAGTAAATGTCTATGTTTTTTGAGCCATTACACATTTTTCGTTTTGTTTACAACAGCAGACCACATTAACTTTTAAAGAAATTTGTATTTTGAAGTAGAGTGCTTCCATAAACCAAAACCTGAAATCAATGTCATTTGGCCTAGTGATGGAATGGCAGGAAGTAAAGAAACAAGCGGTATCCTTTCTTTGAAATGAAGGCTGAGTGCCTCATTATATGTTGGCAAAACATTTAGCAAAGTTGTTGCCTGTAATAACTTGGAAGGCTGACTATATCCATACCAAGACTGTTAACTCAAGAAAACTGTTGGCAAGAGTCAGTATAAGTATGTGATGGCTACTATTTAGCAAGGTTTTATAAGAAAAAGTGATGCTGAGGCCAGAACTGGCTAGTTTTCAAGTGCAGATGAAAGACACTGGAGAGAATTCAGTTCTGGACTTAAAGAAAGAATTAAACTTTTATCATGGGGACATTTTTGGTTTTGTGCTTTTTACAAAAGCTATCATTACTTTAAGTAATATGGCTGCATATTATTTTATTGTATGACTATCTCAAATTTGTTTAAACAAATCTCTACTGATGACCATTTGGGATGTTTCCAATTGTTTTGCCATTGCTAAAAGCTCTCCTTTGGATATCTTGATACTACAGTTTGTCCACTTGTCCGATTATTTTTTTACAATTTATTATTGTAATTGGAGGTGCAGGGTTAAAGAATATGGACATTTTAAACTTAATGTATTCTGCCCAATATCCCTGAAGAAAATTTACATCATTTTGATATCCCACCACCATAGCCTCAACATCAGAGGCATTATCACTATAGGTATCTTTAAAATAGATGAGCAAAAAACATGATGTTCCATTGTTGTTTTGTTTTCCTTTTGTAATTAGTGAGGTCGAACATAACTTCATATGTTCATAGCCATTGCATTTGGTCACTTGTGAACTGCACTTCTCTCTTGAGATAGCTGTCTTACTTATTTAGAAGGACTCAATTTAGTTTATCTGCGGAAGTCCTACATTACGCCTGTTCTCCTGGCATAAATACAAATAGCAACTCCTTTCACTCTCCAAAGTACTTTGGTCTGAACAATAAATTATATGAATACCCTGGATATAACCCCTTATTTTGCCAATATGTTGCTATTTTTACCCAACTTGTCATTCGTCTTTAAGTTTGATTAAATTTTTATGTTGTAAACTTTGTCTAGTTTTTCCTTATGATTTCCAGCTTCAGTATTAGACTTTGAAAAAAATCCTCATTTCAAGATTTCAGAAATAAGCACCTAGCTTTTCCTGTATTCATTTTATGCTTTTGTTATTCACATGGGAGCACAACGATGTTCTCTCACACTCTTGAGGTCTTCACCCAAATGTCACCTTTCCAGTTAAATTGCATCGCACACCTACCTACTGGGGAAACACTAACTCTATTTATGGCTTCATTTTCTTTCATAGTATTTGTCACCATTCAACCTACTATATATTTTGCTTATTTATTTCAGCGTCTGTCTACCACCACTGAAAGGTAAGCTCCACGAGGGCAGGAATTTTCAAGGTTTTTTTGGTTATTGTTGTTGTTAATTACTATATCTCTAGGAGCTGGAACAGGGCTTGGCATATAGTAAGTGTTCAACAAAACACATGTTTAATAAATGAAATTAAAGCTTCAATCCACCTGACACTTGTTTTGTTGTAAGTTATAAAGTAAGTGCCCAGTTTACTTTAATCCTTCTTTCCCTTATTGAATTAAAATCTCCTTTAGCCTATACTCACTCTACCTTCTGGTACCACACATTTTGTTACATTAGTCAGTCTCTCTATTCCTTCACCAGCATTATTTTTTAAACAAATATATACCATTAACCTATTTCACAGTGTATTGCAAGAAAAATTCTTCAATAATCTTCTTCATTTTTAGTTTTTTCTATCTCTGTCTTCAAACATTTACTAAAAGATAAAACTTACAGACATCTGTCATGTGTCCATTGATACACTACTGGGGATGATTGGAATCATATTTAAATCACAGATTGATTTAAAGAAAATTTACACTTCTATGTTTAGCTCTCTTGCCCAGAACAAAGTACAAAGGTCCATTTTCAAGGTCTGTGTGTGTGTATGTGTGTTTTAGTTATGGTAACACTAATTGCCAAAACAGATAACTTCTAAAAATGTGGTAGCTTTACATGAAAAGTTCAAGCAAGGATTCACAAGGCTGCATGCTAGTCAATGATGCAAGGATCAAAGCTTCTTTCACATTGTCATCCTGTCCCTCCTCTCCCTTGCTTCAGCATCCTTTGCCAGGAGGTGGAGAAAAAAGCAGCAAAAAGTATATACCCGTTTCTTAACCACTTTGGTCCAGAATAGGCATATATTATTCCTACCTTAGATCCTACCCAATGTTTTAAATAAATTAAAGAAAAAAATCTGAGGAGTAAGAACTGGAAAGGAAAAGACAGGCAGTTATCATTTGTAAGTCATAGGACCCTCATATAGAAAAAGAAGAATCCACGGACTTTACATCTAAGGGGTTGCCTGATCTGAGATCAATCTATAAGAATCAGTAGCATTTTTCTACAGCAGCAATACCCAAATACAGAATAAAACAAAAAGTTATTTTTCTTAATAGCAAAACAAAGATAAAACCCGACCAAATGATAATGAATACACAAATTGCAGCAAATACATAAGACCTCTGTAGAGAAAAATTCAAAATTCATAAAAGAACATAATTTTAAAGACCTGAATAAATAGTCATTACACGCTCTTGGATGGAATGACTTAACAGCAGAAAAATGTCAATTATTTCCCAAATTACATATATATATCATATATATAATTTGTATATATAATACATAAATTATATATATACAAATTACATATATATGATATATATGTACAAATTATATATATGATATATATACAAATTACATATATATATCATATGATATATATGTATACATATGATATATATGTAATTTGTATATATATAATTTATGTAGCTATTATATAATTATATATTATATGATTTTTATATAAATTCAATGCAATCTGAAATGAATTCCAGCTACATTTGTTTAGGAACCTGATATGAGTATTCTAAAAAGCACAGAGGCCAGGCATGGTGTAATCCCAGCACTTTGGGAAGCTGAGCAGGGCAGATCACCTGAGGTCAATGTTCGAGACCAGCTTGGCCAACATGGCAAAACCCTGTCTCTACTAAAAATACAAAAATTAGCTGGGTGTGTTGGTGCACACCTGTAGTCCCAGCTACTCGGGAGGCTGAGGCATGAGAATCACTTGAATCTGAGCAGTTGCAGTGAGCTGAGATCATGCCACTGCACTCCAGCCTGGGCAACAAAGTGAGACTCTGTCACACAAAAAAAAGAAAAAAAGAAAAAAAAACCATATAGAGTAATAAAGTTACACAAATTTGAAAAACAACAGGAAAGCAAAGATAAATTGCTTCATTCTCTATAGTAATAGAGTCAATAGAACACAATAAAGAGCTCAGAGACAGACACACAATTTAATGTCTTATAATGGTGTCATCACAAAGATATAGGGAAAATATAGACAATTAGTAGATGCTGTTCAGAAAAATGGATTACTATATGAAAAACCTAAAAGTTAACATCTACCTAACACCATAAACAAATATACAGTTGGATTAATAACCTAAGTATAAACAAAACACTGAAAAAAAAAAAACAGAAGAACATGTAGGGTAATACCTTTGTAACCTAGGAGTGAGGAAGAATTTCTTAAACAAAATACTGAAAGTACAAAATACTGAAAGTATGTCACAAAGCGAAAAGTGACATAACTTGACACCAGTGAAATGAAGGCTATCACTCAACAAAGAAAACTATGGATAAAATTGACATACATGAGACATTTGCAATTTCAAAAACAACCAAGGGCCTCGAATCAAGAAGAGATCTTGAAAAACCAACAGGAAAAAGACAGAAATACAATAGAGAAAGGGTTAGATTAATTAAGAAATTTCTAGAAAATGAACCTTAAAAGGCCACAGTGAAGATATGCTCAAATGTAGTATATTTTGATAACTGCAAATTTAAATGGCAGTGATATATGTTACACTCTTCACATTGGGACAAATTGGAAGACCGGACAATGCCAGGTGCTGGCAGGTGTATGGTGATAGGGCAAGCTTCCACCACAACAGGGGGTAGTAGAGACTAATGCAGACATTTTGGAGAACATTCTGTTAATATTTGATCAAAATACGTGTATGTATATCCCATGAGCCAGCAATCTCACTGCTGGGATATATCTCAAAGAAATTCACACAGTTTTACTTTTCTTTTCCTTGCCTTCTTGCTCTGGCTAGGATCTCAGTACAACATTAAATAGATGGGGTAAGAATAGATATTTTGGCTGTGTTCATAACATTAGAGGAAAATATTTGATCTTCTCCATTAAATATATTATCTGTAGGTGTTCACTGATGCTCTTGATTAGCCATCATTTCTTCAAATGTATTTTCTGTCCTTTTCTCATTCTTTTCTTCTGGGATCCCAATTACATGTATGTTATGCTACTTGATACTGTCCTACAGGTCACGGAGTCTTTATTCAAGTTTTTCAGTCTTTTTATCTCTGCATTTCATTTTGCATAATTTCCATTGCTGTGTTTTCAAATCCGTTGATATGTGATTATGTAGCATATAATTTGAGGTAAGTTTCATTCCAGTAACACTTTCTTTACATATGTTGTATTTCTTAATTTCTAGAATTTTTATTTTGTTTTTTCCATATGTTCTACTTATTTCTTCATGTTTTCCTCTAAATCCTTGAACATATTTATACTTGTGGTTTTAAACATCATTTTCTGATAATTTCACCAGCTCTGTTATTTCTATATCTGTTTCTATGATTGAATTGTTTCTCTTCATTATGGGTCACAATTTCCGGCTTCATCTCTATCTTACACTTTTTGATTAGATGATTAGATGCCACACATTATGAATATTATGTTTCTAAGTATTTGGACTTGTTGGTTTTATTTTAAGGAGTATTTGAATTGTGGGAGGGAGACAGTTACATTACTCAGCTTACTCCGTTTCAGATTTGTTTTTAAATTTTATTAGAGCAATTCTAGAATAGCTTTTGTGATTTGTTTTTTCTTCTTTAGCCTTTACTACATAGTTTGCTTCTTTTTCTCATCACACATGGTTTGTGAAAAAATTTAATGTATAGAAAAGCTGACAGAATGATATGCAATGAACAGCCATACACTGCTGCCTAGATACACTTATTAACATTTTACCATGTTTAATTAATCTATCTGAAATATTCCGTATTTATCTTTTTATATTAGAATGTATATTTTTCCTCCAATTTTTCTAAATGTTGCTTTTACGTCTTTATATACTAGCTTACACATACCAAACATTGCTGTATCTTTTAATCTATTTCCTGAACGAATGAGAAAAAATCTGCTTTTTTTTTCCTGCCACTCACCCCCTTGCTTCCTGGTATGTGTGTGTACATGTGTGTTTAGGTGTGTTGCTTTCCTTGAAGGTTCTGTCCATATCTATTGTATCTAAAATATTATTTTTATTGTATATGTATTCCATCAAAATTTAATATTTAATTTTTGTTTTGTAATCACAATGAACATAGTTGAACTTAGATTTGTGTGTAAAATGGGATTTGTGATCTATGGATTCCAAAGGAGGCCATGGATTGATTTCCATAGATTTCTGAATAACACCAAGTAGTATGTACATTTTCAGGTATCTGAAATTTCTCTTTCTGAGAAGGTCCATGTCTTCCTCAGAATCTCCTAGGGGTTAACAAATTAATTAAGTAATCCATATTCACAGTCCTTTTATACCATAATTTCTCTATTCTTTTTTATTCATCTTTCACATTGCTAGAAAACTTGTGCAAATGACCTTTTCCAGGAATTGTTCATTGGTAATATACTTCCCAAATTCTTGCTTTTGTGAATATGCCTTTCTTTTGCCTTTACAAGAATAACAACTAGACTGTTTATGGGATACTTGGCCACAGCCTTCCTTTTAAAATTCTCTTATACTGCTAATGTGAATCCTGGACTAGCCTGATGATTTCCATTGTTGGTTGCATGTTTTCTCTGGCTGGATGTTTGTGACAGTAGATGGCATTTACCAAGTACTTATTATGTGCCAAATAACAGGCTAAGTGCTTTTGCAAACATTTTAGTATTTCATCTTCATTATAATCTTGTAAGTTACATACTACCTGCTTAATATCACAGTAATGCAGCTTGTACCCAGGTAATCTGACTGTAGTCTTAAGCAGTGCTATTCTGACTTGAAGGATTATTTTTCTTTTCGTCCTTAAAGTTCTGTACATTTGCTCAGAGACACTTAGGGTTTGACAAATTCTTTCCATTTGGCTTGCTACAGTGAGCCTTCGCCACCTGTATATTTCTCTTTTTGTGTTTGTTTATCATTTCTGACTTCTGCAGGCACACAAACTATGTGCTGAATCTTTGTTGTTTGATTTCCATAGCTGTTATCTTCACACTGATCTTTTTGTTTCCTTTGTCTCTCTTTCTTCATTCTGATTGATTTTTTTCCAGGACAGTTCTCTATGGATTCTAGTTTTTAGTGTCAGTTCTGGCTTTGATTCTTCTACTGTAGTTTTCAGTTCCATAATAATATTATTTTTCTCCTTTTTTTTAAACTCACCTCAGTAGTTTCCTTTTCATTTTGTTATCTTCTCCCGTTTTATATTTAATAAGTCCATTTATCCTTTTCTCTTCATAGGAGTGTGATAAAGTTATATATATTTTCATTATGTCTTTTTGTATAAAATTTATGTCAAATTATGCCTTTTATCTCTTATCTCTCTCTTAGATGTTGAGCTCACTTCCTCCCTTTTCATTGTGTAATTTTTCTAGGTCGCAAGCTTCTGTTTTTATTTGCATTCTTCACCTTTGAAAGGGGAACTTGTAGCTCTGAATTTGCCATCAATATAGAGAGAACCAAATATTCTAAACTCTCATTCCATAGGATTTAATATGGAGAGCTAGATGTTGTTGATTAAAATATCACTTTATTCATTCATTTTCCCAAGGAAGCTAGAGAAGGAGCTAGGATCACACACAGCTTGGTCCGCTGAATTTGATAGACATAAAAAGAAAACTCTTTTATTGAGGGTCAGCTCTTGGAGGAAGGAGTAAGAAAGAGGGACTTTGGGTTTTGCTTGTTTTTCTAATACAGTTCTTTTTCCCTCCAGCTTTACTGTGGTATAATTGGTTTACAAAAAAAAAAAACTGTACATGATTATTGTATACAATTTGGTGAATTTGGACATATGTGTATACACTCATGTTACTATTACCACAGTCAAGGTAATAAACATATCCATCATCTCTAAAAGTTTCTTTGTATCCCTTTGTTGTTGTTGTTTTGTTTCAATGATAAGGACACTTAACATGAGCTCTATCCTCTTAACAAATTTTTAAGTGCATAATGCTTTATTGTTAACTACAGGTACTGTGTTGCACAGTAAATCCCTAGAATTTAGGCAACTTCTATGACTTTTCACTCATGGAGCTACAACTTCCCATATCTTCCTTCCCCCACTCTCTGATAACCACCATTCTATTGCCTACTTCTATATACATTTGATTACATTGGATGCCTCCTATAAGAGGAATCATGCAGTATTGGTCCCTTCGTGACTGTCTTATTTCACTTAGCCTAATGTCTCCCAGGTCCATCCATGTTGTTGCAAATGGTAAGATACCTTTTCTAGGTTTGAATAATATTCCGTTATATGTATCAACTACATTTTCTTTATCCATTCACCTTTTATTGGACATTTGGGTTGTTTCCATATCTTGGCTATTGTGAATAATGCTGCAGTGAACACAGGAGTGCAAATATCTTTTGAGATCTCGATTTCAAATCTTTTGGATATGCACCCAGAAGTAGGATTGCAGGGAACTTTGGCTATTCTGATACCCAAGAGCACTTAGGCATTGCATTTGGTCAGTTGGATATTTTCTCAACAGAATTATTATTGTCTGATGCTGCCAATCTAGGGTTGAATGTTGTTTTCTAGGAGATTGCCTCGCACTTTTCATTCATGTTAAGTTTGCCTCCAGACTATGCTCTCAAGCTTGAGAAAACAACATGGAGCCTGAGACCTCCAAGGAATTCCACCAGCTCGGTGCCCACTGTTGAGTCAGAGGGAGGGAATGAGTTTCTGGAATGTGGTTCCATCTCTTCAGCAGCCCACATTCCCAGAAACTCATTCCCAATTCTCCCCAAATTGGAAAACATTATCAGGAATTGACAGAATTGTCTCTGCTCACTTCCCTTAATTCTCCACCAGTCTCACAAGTGTATAAATTATACATTCACTCCTGGAATCTTCTTTTAATTTGATAGAGAATCTTCTTTTAAATTGTAGTATATCTGGTGGATGTCCCTCAAATCTCAGCAAATATTTATTTTCTAGAGGCAAATGGGTATGATTGATAGGTATTAGTCAGAAAGACTGGAAATGAATTACAACAGTGTGATAAGAGAAGATAGGTAAAACAAGTATTTTAAGACACAGAGTATACTTATGAAATAATGCAGAGACAACAGATAGAATAGGAACTGAGAGGAGTCCATAGAATTTATACAACAGAGAGGCCACTGATGAAGCTGGGATGGAGAAGTTTTCCATGGAATGTCCACAGCAGTGAAGGAACTGCAGAATGTTATTAAATACATTTTAAAACACTGTGAAATAGATGTGAAGAGTATATGGTAAGGGAAATGGCCAATGATCTCTCTGGTCACCAATTCCCTTCCCCATAAAATATGAAGATGGATTTGATAATCTCCAAGGTGCCTTTTGCAGTAGGAGCTGCTGAGTGCAGGTAAGGCTCACTCTCCTTGATGCACATTACCCAGGAACTTCCCCATCAAATCTGGAGAAAGAAGACCAACTCTGAAGCTTTTGCTGAAACAGACTGAAACTGACTCTAATAGAGTCTTTAGTCTGATTTCCAGTGTGCAGGAAATATAGGGGAGGGAGGAACAAGTTTAGGGTACCAACAAGGACTAATAGTCACGTGGGTCTCTCTGTTCCTCTGTCTGGGGTCTTTCTCTGGAACCATGTGAGCTCACTCAGCCCATAAGCAACGCAGCCCAGAAGTGAAGAGTGAGGGGTGAGAGTCTGTAGACAGAGATTTCACATACCCCAGCTGAGAGGTGTGTGGTACCCAGGTCCTCAGAGCATCACGAGTAGAATTAAGCCCCAGTTGCCTACAGTGATACACTGCTCATTAATGCATCTTTTCTTGGCCTTTCGCCCTTTCCTGCCTCACTTTTGCTGCTACCTCATTGTTTTCTTCCTAGCACTACTGTGCAAATAAAATGCCTGCCCTCAAGTCCTTATCATAGGGTCTGCTTTGGGGGAACCCCAAATAAAGACAAGGGGACTCTTAGAAAATTAAAACTATGTAGGAGACAAAACACTCAAAAGCATCATGTGGACATTGATTAGATCTGGGTTTGAACAAACCAACCGTAAAATAATGTATTTGAGATAATCCAGGAAATTTGAATATAGACTTAGCATTAGATGATATTAAGAAACTATTGCTAATTTGGTTAGTTGTGATAATGATATGATGTTTGTAAGATAAGGTCTTTATTTGGAGATGTATAAGAGTAAAATTATAGATCAGTGGGATTTTTCAGTACTTAAAGAAAGAAAAGGAAAGGAAAAATAGAATAAATAAAACAAGTGTGGCAAAATGTTAACTGTTGAATCTGGGTGATAAGTATTTGGGAGTTCATTATAATATAATATTATACTTCTTATTTTGTGTATTTTCAAAATGTTTCATAATAAAAGTTTTGTTCTTTTTTCAGAAGAGAAAAATTCCAAGAAAATACTACCTTTGACAGTAGACAAAATTCCTCAAGAGCATTTACTTTCAGAGACTTAAGTACAGAAAAGACTTTCATACACCTCTTTCAGACAAGACAAAAAAAATAGGCCCTCCTACTTGCTGCAAAATGACATCCACTGATTACTCATCTTCTGAATTCCCTGCCTGTAGCCTTGCCACATGCCACATTTCTCTCTCTGAAGTATCAAAAAGCAAACAAACTCTCCTGAAATCAGCATATTCCATTGCAAGAGGCCAGCCACTAAGCCGTCACATGAGTAGCACTCAGAGTACCAGAGTGGGTTTTGAAATATTCTGGCCAAGAATAGTTCCAAGGGCAGAGCCCAGACACGCCATGGAGCTCACGTAAAAAAAATTCCATACATTTTCCATGCACTGATTCAAGATGCCCACAGAAATAGACCAAGGCATTGCTGAATCAATTCTCAAGACAGGAAGGAACCTCCTAGAAAAAAAATAGCTCTTGGTCTCCTGCAAGGTAAAATGTGTGCCTCAGATCTGCAAATGAAAGAGTATCACAAACATATGGTTAATGACTCATCCCAAACGGAAAAACAGAGTTTGTTATATTTTATGGAGATTTTACATGTTGAAGGTACATCTGTTGCTATTTATGCTGACATGTATGTAGAGATTGGCAGAGCAAGTTCTCTGTAGGGATGAGCGAAATCCAAACCAAACCACAGAACTTTCTAACTTTGAGGCTGGCTCCTGGGATGGAAAACGGCTTCCTGATCCCTTGAAACACTGCCCAGTTGAGCAGGGTGACTCTGAGAGGCCCACATCACAGGACTGCACAGTTGGATAAAGCAACAAAAAGTCCTGCTTTGCACAGGGCCTCTAGAGAGAACAGAACAAAGACAGGAAGCCAGAGAGGTGTTGGAGAGCTCACGGAACAGTCTTCTGATTACTGAACACCTTCTTTGGGTGACCGTTCCAGGAAAAATAGACCACATCTATTCTGACATAAACACACCACCCAGAATCAGACAAAAGCCCACTCCCTTTAGCTCTGTTAATAACACTCTCTAAGAAAGTGTTCATCTGCTCTGGCCAACTTTTTTTTTTCCAGTTGGATAGCGCTGATAAGTTTGAAGACTTTTCCTTGGTTATTTACATTTCCACATCTCCCATTTTATAGTTCATTGGTCTTTATTTTTGTTTAGTTACATGATTGTTTAACCTGTGAATCATGTGTTTTACTGATTTGGTCTAGCCTCTGCCTTCTTCCTTCTCTTTCTCCTTCCTCTCTTCATTGCTTGCCATCTAATAGAGGAGAAACAACAGGCAAATAAACAACTATACAGTAAAGTTGAAGGAGAGTAGAAGTGCCAAAGAAGGGGAGAAGACAAGAAGATAAATTGTGTCCCCCACAAAATTAGTAAGTTGAAATTCTAACCCCTAGTACCTCAAAATGTAGCTATATTTGGAGACAGGGCCTTTAAAGGGATAATTAAGTCCAAATGGGGTTATTGGGGTGGGCCCTAATCCCATAGGGCTGGTGTCCTTATAATCAAAAGAATTTGGACACAGGCACAGAGAGAAGACCCTAGGAAGACACAGGGAGAAGGCAGCTGTCTATAAGCCAAGTAGAGAGGCCTCAGAAGAAACAAACTCTGTTAAAAACTTATCTCAGACTTCCAGCCTCCAGAACTGTGAGAAAATTAATTTCTGTTGTTTAAGCCACTCAGTGTATGGTACTTTGTTATGGCAGCCCAGCCAGAGGACTTCGGACAGCCACCAGACAGACTGCTATGAGAATCCAGAAGTGGAAGAGAAGACTAGTTTTCTAGGATCAAAAACCATCATCTGGAAGAGGTAGAATATGAATGATGGCTTCAGAGACAGGTAGAATTTGCTCATGCAGTAACAGCAAGGCTGAAAAACTGCAGCCTTGACCTTCTAGGCTCAAGTGATTTTCCCACCTCAGACTCCCAAGTAGCTAGGACAACAGACGCACACCACCACCCCCAGCTAAATATCTGTGTATTTCTTGTAGAGATAGGGTCACTCTATGTTGCCCAGGCTGGTCTCGAACTCCTGGAGTCAAGCAATCCTCCGCCTTGGCCTCCCAAAGTGCTGGGATTCTATGTGTGAGCCATAGAGCCCAACCCAGAAACTCAGTTTCTTATGTAGACTTTTCCAAGGTTGCATACCCAGGCCCAGTGAGTTCTCCATCATCCAAGGAGACATTTTCTACACTCTTGTGGCCAGGGCACCTCCATGGTGGTAGTCACTGTGCTCGCTTGTCTGATCCTTCCAATAGGAAGGATCAACTCTACTTTTGATTTAGATGAACCTACACAGAAATTACAGAGCTTGTTAACCCTCTGTTCACCTGCATATTAATACCATTTAACATTGGCCAAGAACTAACTGCAGGCCAAGCACAAACACTCACCTACCCCATTTTAGGCATCTCAAAAGAAACTAAGTATGAAAAGCAGAAACTTAATAGACTATAATACAGTATATGTGAGACCACTTCAGTTAACACACACACTATTTTAAATTATCGTTGGTACCATGGCTGCTGTTGAGTATTATATTACCCATGTACTAAATTAAACTCAAGTTACTTTTAATGTTGTCTAAAGTATTCTCATGTAAATCCACTCGTTCAAGGCTTGCATTATGAGACTCCAAGAATGTATTACTGACAGTCATGGAAAATGTATTTAACATTCTTATAAATATTTTAACTCTTTTTTTTGGCAGAGGGCAAAATTGTTCCTTTTGCCTTTATTCAAGTGAGATTTGGCTTCTCAGTGAATCTCAGTTCTCAGCCAACTGAGAAGGTTCGATAGTGTCAAGAGTTAGGTTTTTTGTCTCCAGCCTCTCCTCTTGTTTTTAACCCTCAACTTCAGAAAGATTACAGATGTTATTCAGTCAGAATCCTATAAAAATAACCCAGGTGTGGCAGATGCTGTTTCTGATCTTAAGGGAGATACAATAAGAGACTCTCTGGTGTATTAATGAAAAAATTTGTTCCAAGCAGCACCAGATAAGGAGCAAAAAGAGAGTACATGTGTTTACTATAATGATGACCAAGGACTAAGCCATCCCCTTTTAAGGCCCTCAAAGCTGCTTTAGGTTTTGATAGAGTCCACCCAGATAATTTAAAATAATCTCCTATTCCAATATTCTTTGCTTAATCATATCTGCAAAGTTCATTTTGTCATGGAGGGTAACATAGTCCCAGGTTCTAGAGTTTAGGATGTATTCATGTTTGTGTGTGATTATGTGTTAGGTCCAGCTCCTTCTCAAGAACGTTCAGTTATCAGAACTCCTATGTGCCCAGGTTGTTGATGAAGAGGGGCATAGGACAACTATTCCAACAACTCAGACAATAACATTTTTGTTGGAAAGAATCTAATAGTAGAAAGAGGAAAGATTCCATTTTGCAGAAGTCAAAAGATTTTATTTCTAATCTTTTGATTCAAGCGATTTCTAATCTCTTGAACCTGTGTGTGTGTGTGTGCGTGCGTGCGTGCGTGTGTGTGTTAGAAAAAGGGTCAAGGAGTATCATCCAGGAATAAAAAGATTTAGAGTCAGACCTGCATTTGTTTGGGTTTGTCTCTGTATAGTAGGCAGAATAATCCACCCTCTGCCTCCACTGACGAACACATGCATACACATGTACACACACACAGAAGCACATCCTAATTTCTAGAGCCTGCCAATATGCTAACCTAAATAGCAAAAGGAACTTTGCAGCTGTGATTAAGTTAAGAATTCTGAGCAAGGACATGAATAGACAATTCTCACAAGAAGATATACAAATGGCCAACTTATGAATAAATGCTCAGCATCACTAATGATCAGGGAAATGCAAATCAAAACCACAATGCACTACCACCTTACTCCTGCAGGAATGGCCATAGTCAAAAATTTAAAAATATTAGATGTTGGCATGGATGCAGTGAAAAGGGAACACTTTTACACTGCTGGTGGGAATGCAAACTAGTACAACCACTATGGAAAACAGTGTGGAGATTCCTTAAAGTGCTAAAAGTAGAACTACCATTTAATCCAGCAATCCCACTACTGCGTATCTATCCAGAGGAAAAGAAGTCATTATACAACAAAGATACTTGCACACACATGTTTATAGCAGCACTATTTGCAATTGCAAAAATATGGAAATGGCCCCCAAAACCATCAATCGATGAGTAGATAAAGAAATTGTGGCCTGGGCATGGTGGCTCACACCTGTAATCCTAGCACTTTGGGAGGCCAAGGCATGTGGATGACTTAAGGTCAGGAGTTCAAAATCAGCCTGGCCAACGTGGTGAAACACTGTCTCTACTAAAAATACAAAAAATTTAGCCAGGCATGGTGGCAGTCACCTGTAATCTCAACTACTTGGGAGGCTGAGGCAGGATAATCACTTGAACCTGGAAGGCGGAGGTTGCAGTGAGCCGAAATCACACCACTGCACTCTAGTCTGGGTGACAAGAGTGAAACACCACCTCAAAAAAAAAATTGTGATAGAGAGAGAGAGAGAGAGAGAGAGAGGGGTGATGGAATACTGCTCAGCCATAAAATGGAATGAAATAATGACATTTACAGCAACCTTGATGGAGTTGGAGACTATTATTCTAAGTGAAGTAACTCAGGAATGGAAAACCAAACATCATATGTTCTCACTCATAAGTGGGAGCTAAGCTACGAGGATGCAAAGGCATAAGAATGATACAATGGACTTTGGGGACTCAGGGGAAAAGATGGGAGGGGGGTGAGGGATAAAAGACTACAAACTGGGTTCAGTGTATACTGCTCAGGTGATGGGTGCACCAAAATCTCACAAATCACCATTAAAGAAATTACTCATGTAACCAAATACCACCTGTTCCCAAAAGAACTATGGAAGTAAGAAACAAATTTAAAAATTTTAATAAGAAAAAAAGAATACTGAGCTAGGAGATTGTCTTGAATTATCTGGGTGTGTCCTGTCTAATCACCTGGGTCCTTATGAGGGAAAGAGGGAGTGCAGGAGAGTCAGAGTAAAAGATGGAGATGGAACAATGGAAGCAGAGGTCAGAGAGAGATGAGAGGGCTGAAGATGCTATGCTGCCGGCTTTGAAGATAGAGGAAGGGGCCGTGAGCCAAGGAATGCAGGCAGCCTCTAAAAGCTGGAAGAGGAAAGGGAATAAATTCTCCCCTAGAGCCTTCAGAAGGAATCAACCCTGCCAACACATTTTAGACTTCTGACCTTCCTGGACTTTGAGAAAATGCATTTGTGCTATTTTTAAACCACAAGGTTTATAGTGCTCTGTTATAGTGCCAATACGAAATGAATATACCCTACTTTAGCACTTAGGAAGTGCTAGCTTACTCTTGAGCAAGTTGCTTAACCAGGTTGTGCCTCAGTTTGTGCATCTGTAAAAGGAAGTAGCAGTCACACTTATTTTACAGGGCTGTCCTGTAAGGACTGGGTGAGGCCATGCCTGTTAGGATTAATTGCCATCTCGGCCTCCACTGCTGTGACTGCAGGTCATATCCTTAACATCTCTGTATTTCCTCTCCCTTCTCTATGGAATGTGACTAAACCACCTTCCCAGGATGGTTGTGAGGATCAGATGAAGGAATAATGTAAATCGAGTATTTAAGGTATGATTCAGTTAAGTAAGAGTAAATTCTTTTAGTTTTTGCTTGGCTAATGCCCAGGGAGGCTTCACTTCCCTCTGGTTTGCAAGACAAGCCTTGCACCCCTTCCCATTTCCCATCCTCACTAGGCCAGCACTTACCATCCTCTACTGCAGAGCTGAGTTTAGGTCCTCCTCTCTCACTGTCCATGAGCCCCTGGAGCATAGCCCTGTCTGATTTGTGTTTGCATCTCCAGATCCTTGCTGTGGGTATTTGCTAGAGTTACAGAAGCCATGCAAACCTTCTCGTTCTTTGCCACACTCAATCCCCGGCCCCCTTTTTTGCTACTGCTCTATGACTGAAACTATTTTGCTGTAAACCAGTAGTTTTCAACCCTGGTACACATTAAGATCACCTGGGGAGCTTTTAAAAAAATTACTGGTGTCCAAGCTCCACCCTGGACCAATTAAATGAGCTCTCTAGGGGTGGGGCCTGGACATCAGTAATTTTTTAAAAGCTCCCCAGGCGATTCCAATGTACCGGCAGGGCTGAGAAGCAATTCGACGCTCAGCCAGTCACATCTGAACAGCTAATTCTGAACTCAGAGTTCAAATCGGAAGGGAGAGGTCATTTATCTATTCTTCTCACCAAGTCTCAAACTGTCCTCATTCTTAAAGACACAGATTCCAACTGTCTTTGAGACAGAATGTCAGAAAGGTGAATGTCAGAAACTATACAAATGATACAGGTGAATGCTCTGCAATCGGGCCAAAGGAAGAATGGCTCTTGTTTTTTCTAGTTGCTTTAAATGGTGGTCTACAACTGTTAAGTCCAGTTTGCAGACCAGAGAACTAGAAGCATACACTCAAGGAAATGATTCCAGACAGAGGGGAGAATGCTACTAAATCTATACCTTTGTCTTATCTAAAGAAATATTTCTGCTTCAGCATATGAAAACGGGGAATCGTGCTGACCACCATGTAAGTGAATTGACAGTCTTCTGTGAGCCAACCCTAACTGCAGTGCCACTGCAAGTCCTAGGACTACACTGTGGGGCACTGAGAAGTCCAAAAAGCCTCCCTGGACATTAGCCAAGCAAATTAACACAGAGCAGGTTAACACAGAGCATTCAGGAGGTGTCCTGGGCCTAGCACGCGGTTCTCCCTTTCCACTCCCAGGCTGAACTGAAACACAGCAAATCACCCCAGGCTTTTCCTTTTAATACGCAATTTCATTTCAAAGCCCCTTTTGATAGTGCTGGTGACTGTGACACACTGACACAACTATCAGAATGAAAGTTGGTTGACAATATCCAGAATGAAACTCTTCTATCTCTTCCAAGAAATGTGTGCACAACTACATTTACAGAAAAAAAAAGTTGCTACATGGGAGCTGAATGGGTCAATAACAATTTCCATTTTTATTTCCAGGTCTACTAAAATTGGACTAGTGTTCTAGGACAGAGTATGTGATTTAAAGCTCAAAAGCTAACTATGGCTTGTGAAATAAACTTCATTTCATAGATCAGCATTCACTGCATTTAAAGTGGACTTTTTTGGTAGAGGTTTTAAAAATCCATTAAAGCAACATGTTTTATATGTTACTGTACATTACTATAAAAGAAGTTTAAAATCCAACTCTAATAACCTCAAGAAAATGCTCAGCCTTTACTACCAAGTCATTGAGTAATAGCCCCAAGATTGTCATCTCTCCTGATAGATGGCTCTTCTCTAGCTGGCAGAGGAATATTTATGATCCCCATTAAATATATATGAGTAAATGATACAGATGGCTTGAATGCCAATTAATACACATGAAAATAACCAATAATATATCTTCTTTCTGTAAATGATTATAATTTGACAGTATTGAAATAATTTCATCCAGTTCTTCAAATTACGCTAATATTGCTTACCCTCTTTCCTTCTTTTATTTCTCCATGTTGCTTGGTACACAGCACACATACTCACAAACTCACACACAATGGCAATTACTATTATCTAAAATTATATGCAGTCAGCTATAAATATACATATGTAAAAAAAGACTTACATGTGTTCTAATTATGATAGTCCCTAGTTTTCTTTATGTATTAAGGTAAATATTTAAGAAGCAGCTTATTTCTCCTATTGTATTCCATTTCTGTAATAAAATTTTTTCCCTAAAGGTACAAAGTTTAGGAAGAAAAACATTATGTGCTTGGAGATTATAAATCACGACCTATTTAAGTGTAGTTCAAATGCCAAGAAACATTTGAAATGTTTTTGATAGGTTTCATTTTTTAAAAATATGCTTAATTGAGCTTTTATTCTCTGATCAATTTGTACCTTTGTACCTTTCTCTTTACATTTTAAGGTATACTTTATACATAAAATACATGTACCGTGTGTCATTTAGCGAGTTTTGATGAATGTACACAGCTGCGTAACAAACATCCCAATTAAAATACGAAACATTCCCATCATCCTACTAAGCTTCTTCATATCCCTTTGTAGTCTGTCTCCCCACTACTTACTTCCAGATGTGACCTCTATTATGGTTTCTTTCACTATAACTTATTTTCGCCTATTCTACAATTTCACACAGTAGAATCAGATAGTACCTGCTCTTTCAATCTGGCTTCTTCTGTGGTATGTATTACTGTTGTATGTGTTACTATGTTGCAATGGCTTGAGATTCATCTGTGTTGTATGTAATTAGTAGTTTGTTCCTTTTTATTGCTGAGTGTTAGCATCCCGTTAATCTGTTAATGAACATTTGGGTCATTTCCAGTTTGGGGTCATTTTAAATAAAGCTGCTATGAAAATTCCTGTACAAATCTCTCAGACACATATAAATATCGGAGTTATGTATCTAATGCTACACACTTTATATGGAGAAATCAAGTAAAGATGTTTATGTCTCTTTTCTGCAACCCCCAGTGCATACCAGGATCTAAAGGGTCTAAAGCAGATAAACACATAGGTATATGGTGGGGGTGCTGGCCGATATAGTGTCCTGGCTCTTTTAGGACTATGTAAGCCACTTATTTGGCACCTTTTGTATACACAGAATTGGTTTTGTTTTCCTTCTGCCTAGTATAGTACCTGGCACATAGGTGAAAAACAACTCATGAATTCTTATTGAATTTTAAAATACATGCATAATTGACTGAATAGGTGGATATAAGAATGAATAAGTGAACGCTTTTTGAAGTTACATATAAGTGAGTACAACTTTGAAGAGGATCGTGGCTATCATGATAAAATCTAGAATGAAGCTTTTCTTTCTGTCACCCAGATAAGTGTGGTCCTACCTTCTAAAATTCAGAAAAGAATGAATAGCTTTGAACATATCAAAGCAATACAAATCCAAGAATTCTACTGGGGTGAGTTGGTTAAATGTCTTCTGATGCCGTTTTAAAAATACCAAAACTGACCTAGCAAAATCCCTGGCTACCAAGTTTCTTGGCCTAACTCCTAAGGGTGCTAGATGACTAGACAACATCACCTTCTCTAGGGGTGGTATTAAAAAATAAGAATGTTCTTCTCGAAAATACTCACTTGCCTTCTAGGAACACGCCATGTTAGGAGGGAATGCTTCTTTCCCATTCCAGAGGTTTCCTTCCATTTGGAGAGAACACAACACTCCTGGCCTCGTTCCATATTGTCCTTCACTCTCCCCCTGGGAGAAGGAGGAATCAGTTATCTGGGAATGAGCTGGAGAGAAGAAACTGGGCATATTTCCCAGCCGTTTTCTCTCTTCCTGCTCTTGAGAACTAGCAGTCCATAGGAAGCAAACATTTTGCCCTGCTTCTCCACACCCCAAGTTCTCTGAGGCAGGCTCGTGTGTGGGGGCCAGTGGCGATCCAGCTAATGTGACCCACTCATAAAGTCTGTCTCATTCTGAGGCTCTATATTATGAAGCTGACTTGCCTGCAGATAAGATATAAGCCACATTCTCCAGTATCAGGATAAGAAGGTGATACTGTAGTCTCCTGTCTGTCATACTTTTATTTTATTTCTCACACTGTTTAGTAACTGCAGTGGGGAAGAAAGTGTTATTCGTTTGCCTCATACTACCTTGAATCTTGAACTCATGGCTTGCCTCCATCCCTAAATGGCCTCAAAAAACTATCTGATACATTTTCTTGTTCTTGAAAGAGTCATACTGAATTACTTCAAAAGCATCAAGTAACCTAAATATATAAAGTAGCAGTTGCATTACATGGCAGAAGAGCTGATAATTAAATGATTTTAAAGATTTATGGTCCAGATTAAATACTGCCCTTATTGCCATCCCACATATGGAACAGAGTGTAATCTTTTTTACAGATAAAAAGTCAAAGACACAGAGAAGATTGTCCAGTGAGTCTCAGGCAGAAAGGAGTTGGACCATCCTACTTTTTTTTTTTTTTCCTGTTACTTCATTTTCACTATTTCACATTTTCAGCCAACAAATCAAGGTACAAACAGGATTTATTTCACATTAACATATTAACTGGATTTTTGTCAAATAAATAGGGAATTCTCTTTAAATAACCATCTCCTCACTTCATGGCCAGTGCAGGAATGAACTAGAGCAAATGTTAGTATATCTGGGGGCATGAGGCTTATAGGGAAGAGGTAGGCTGAGGGGCTGTAGCCAGCATGCGGGGTCAGGGGCCCTCATTCCTGGCCCACTGAGCAGCCCCCCGGGTGGCACAACGGCACAGATATGCATTCTCTAGTTCCAGTAGAGAAGCGCCTTCTAGAAGGAAGAGAGAGGAGACAGAAAGCAAATTCCAGAAACACTAGCAGAAAGCAGGGAAGCTTCTTCTTCAGTGGGCTTACCCTGATGCCACTCAAGCCCTGGAAGCCATTTTATGGCCTCAAAAGTCACATGGAGTTCGCAACACCATGACCCAGGACAGGGAAGGGGAGGATGACAGTGGCTGGGGCCAGAATCAGGCCGAGTGGAATCTGGGCTGACAGTCTGCCCATGGTGGCCCTTCCAGGCCAGGCACAGACCAGAGGAGGGAATGTGAACCAGGCCTGGCAGGGGACTGTGGGAAGACACCTGGCTGGTCTGAGGGGGCTCATGAGACTGAGTGCAGAGTGGCTGCCAGACCAAGGGAGCTGGACTGCAGTGGAGGAGGTGGCCAGAGAGCCCCTGCGTAGGGAGAAGCTACGAGAGTGAAGCGGGAAGGCGGGGGTGCGGGGGGGATACCCTGTGCTCCCAAGAGCCCCAGAGATGTGAGGGAGGCACGCGGCTGGGAAGCAAGGAGAGGCCTCTCCCGAGGCCAGGGACCCAACTGTCCCCCAGCGCTCCTTCCTGGTAACCATTTATGATCAGACCTGGAGGAAGAACGAGGCCCTCCCTCAGCTCCCCCAGCCCCAGCTGCAACCCTGAGGGAAGGAGTAGGAAACAAGGACAGAGAGGGAGGCAGGCGGGAGGCAGGTGACGGGAGGCGTCTACTGGGTCTTCTTACCTTCTTACCCGAGATAAGATGGCGGAGGCTGCTTCGTGGGCATGGAGACGCGGTGCGGTTTGCCTGGGTTATAACAGGTGCTGGCAGCGGCTTCTGTGGCCCTGGCTTCGGCTACAGGAGTGGAGGGAACATCAGGGCTGACCAGAGGTTCCATGGGCCCAGGATAGGGCGGTGGCGGGGGCTGCACATACCCCATGGCCCTGTCCATCTTGAGAGGTCCTGGATAGAACTCAGGCGGAGACGGTGGAGAAGGGCAGCCAGGAGGGCAGGGGTACATTCCACTAGTGACTGGCGGGGGAATGGCACAAGTCCTGCCAGGCATGTGAGAGTGGCCGGTCGTAGGCTCCACTGACGGCTTCACCCCTGGACGCTTGAGATGCCACCTAGAACACGTGCTTCCCAGACTCAGTGGCGCCCCCTGCCGTGAAGGCGGACTTGCAGGAAGCAGAGCCTTCCCAGCCCCCGCCTGCTTCGGCTTTCACTGTTCCTTTGATGTAGTTTGTATCAAACACAGGCTGCTTAATCTCACAGGTCTTCACAAGATACAGTGGCATTACGAAGGACTGCATGGTATCGTTCGCCCTGGACAGAAAGAAAGATGAAAGGGGTAAGGTAGATAGTGCCTTTCTTGGTCCCTTTGGAGGCCTCTGACCGTTCTTCATGTCACTGAATGTAAGTTCCACAAGATCGGAGGACACAAGGATGCTCGCAGTGTTGTTGGCCATCACTCTGCGGCCCTCGGAGTGACTCTCCTTGAGCACCATAGTCTTTCCGAAAGCAGCCCCAAGACGCCCCATCCTGCAGTTGACCAGCTCATGGTGGTGGCTACATCTTAACAAATGTATTGATATAGTGACTTTTAGGTAGAGAAGCAACTCAGGGGAATCCGCACCCTCCCAAAGAAATCTTGAAGTTAGCCTAGGTCTTCCATATTTAGAAAGTCAGCAGAGGCAGGCCAAGGCCTAAGCTTACAAACAAATTTTTGTGTTTATTTAATGGGCCAGTGAAATGGCTCAGCCATTTTGGGGACCCTCATAGACAGATTTCAGCTAGTAATTATGTTGCCTAAGGGAGGTGGGGGGAGGACTGTGCTCCTCTCTTTCCATGTGGTCATTTGCACGTGGAAGTTTCTGCTTTTCTTATCTGTGGCAGTGCCACATGCAGCGCTCTCCTCAGAGTGTCAGCTCTGGAAAGATGCTACTGCTCTGAGGACTGGTCTTTGAAATTCTGAGGGTGAAGGATTGGCTTTGGTCAGCAGTCATTTTCTTGTCACAGTTGGGCACATCCTCAGGTTGTAAAATCTCTCTAATGCTAGGTATCCACTAGTCTCTTTAATGAGATCGTGCACAGACCTGCAAAGAGTCCCCACGATCCTTCTCCAGAGACCAAGGGGAGCTTGGAGGTGAGGGACAGTTCCAAATGCTGCCACCCTACCATTTCTGGTCTCAGTCTTTTTATACCAAACCTCTCATACTGCCAGGACTCTTAATTTTCTTTGCCAGAAGGAGGACACAGTGGCTCATGCCTGTACTCACAACAATTTGGGAGGCTAAGGCAGGAGGATCACTTGGGCCCAGGAGTGTGACACAAGCCTAGACAAAATAGTGAGGCCCTATCTCTACATTTTTGTAATTAGCCAGATGTGGTGGTACACATGTGTGGTCTCAGCTACTCAGAAGGCTGAGATGGGAGGATCACTTGAGCCTGGGAGGTAGAGGCTGCAGTAAGGTATAATTATGCCACTGCAGTGCAGCATGAGTGACACAGTGAAACTCTCTGTATCCCAAAAAAGAGGAGACAATTTTTAAAATATTCTTTTCTGTGTTGCCAAGCCTGGTCTTGAACTCCTAGCTTCAAGCAATCCTCCTGTCTCAGTCTCTCTAGTAGCTAGGATTACAGACATGCACCACTGCACCCAGCTTATGAGGAAATTTAAAACTTCATTTTTAAAAAATGAACTTGATCTCAATATTCCCAGCCAAACATTCCCATCATTTTCTTGGAAAGTCTAAATCAGTGGTTCCCCAGCCTTTTTGGCAGAAGGAACTGGTTTCGTGGAAGACAATTTTTCCACAGACCAAGGTTGGGGGTGGTTTCGGGATGAAACTGTTTGACTTCAGATGATCAGGCAGTACATTCTCATAAGGAGCGGGCAACCTGGATCCCTTGTATGTGCAGTTCACAATAGGGTTCATGCTCCTGTGATAATCTAATGCTGGGCTCATGCTCCTGTGATAATCTAATGCTGCTGCCAATCTAACAGGAGGCAGAGCTCAGGCAAAGATGCCCACTTGCCCACTGCTCACCTCATGCTGTGCAGCCCAGTTCCTAACAGGCCAGGGGCCATGGCCCAGGGCTTGGGGTACCGGTCCATGGCCCGGAGCTTGGGGACGCCTGCTCTACATAATGCAAATTTCAAGCAAAGAATGAAAAAAAAAATATGACATTGAATACTTGATAACAACTAGCCCGCATTGTGTTTGAGATGTGACTGAGGTAAAGTACTGATTTTTTTTAACCTCCCTCTTTTTCCTTTATACTGCATCACAGAGCTCCTGGCCCAGCTCAGACTAACATACTTGGCCATCTCTGATCCTTTCTCATTTCCAACTAACAAGCTCTGCTTTGTGACAGCAATTCTCTGCCTGTGCATGAATATATGCCTTTGGATTCACTCTGAAAGAGTAACCCTTGTGGGTTACGACCACAAAAAGTAACTCATAGTGATTGTGCTGCTGTCTTCTCCATACCTCTAGCTGCAGGCTAGGCATTGAAAACCAATGAAATCAGGCAGCTCTTCTCAGCCCAGGAATTAAGATGTCGGAATGTTAACAGAGACCCACAGACGGAACAACAACACTTGTTCATTGTTGGAAAGAGAACACTGCCCTTATGTTCCTTGGATAAACAAACACTGTGCGTCTGTCAGGTGGTGGCGGCCTGGACGTTGTGAGTACACAATCAAGCATAATCTACCAGCAAATTCTTTAACCCAGGGCTTGCAAGGAAATTTCCAGTTTTCCTTCCCCTGTATACACGTTACCAGACTGTTCAGCAGCATCTGCCCTTTTGCCTTTCTGGTGCCGTTTACAAGCTGAAAACACTTCTAGAAGCCAAACCCCCAACTTTCAAGGAAGGTGCGAAATGCTGTTTCTTGCTTGAGGCTCTCTTTCAACTGCCTTTCTCTTCGAGGAATAATAATGACTCCCTTCAAGACGGCTGTGGCAGGAAGGGTGATGAAGAGAGGTAGATCCTTCTCCCTCACAGAGGAAGTTGAAATTAGCCTAATTAGATTTTCAGAGCACTTAGATACCACAGTGATAGACGCCATCTAAATACATAGACAGATAGGAAGAGAGCACAGATGTTGTGTGAGACCAGTGATTTAGTTCCAAGTCAATACTCTTAATTAACTGCAAACTGTTTAAATATATAACATTCCCAACATGCAGCCAGTAACACCTATATCGTACTCTTCATCTGTGTAGCTCAAAGTAGAAAGCAAAATAATCCCCATATCCAAAAGTGTAAACTGGTAATAATAATTACTTATATGTAATGCTGATACACTGCCTCTAATTCCAGGCCCCCTGATGATATTACACACTTTGTAGATAATTGTCTCTTGTCCAAAACAGGAATACAGCCATCAGTGAGAAGCAAAAACAGCTGCAATCTAAAAGATACCAACTCTTCTGTATAGAGGGAAAGTGTTTTGTTTTGCTTTAAAAGCAACTGGCCTAAGAAAAATGCATCTGATTCCTACACCAGTTGGTGCCTAGGTGTTGTTAATAGTTGTAGGCTAAGCCCCTTGTCCAAAGTGAAGATTGGGAGGAGGCTCACTTCTCACTTGGGGAAGTCATAGTCTGTGACCTTCAGAATGAAATAAGCCTTAAGACACAAGCAAAATGCCTCATGATCATCAAGCCACATCCACTCATATTTGGGAACCCCTTGCCTGTGAGAATCTCAAAGACCATTGACAGTACTCACGGATGACATTCTTTTTTTCTAGAAGTTGAAGAAAGACACATAATGTGCTTGTAGTATATTCTCTTACTGGTCATACAAGAAACTCCACTGAATAAATATGGTCCCCTCGCTTGCTGTTTCAGAAGGTGACCAAAGAGCCTGTAAAAAAAAATGAGGACTAGCTCCTCAAGGTACAGACCTTGTGATTGAGATTATGAGAATCTTTTTTTTTTTAAAGCAGTAAATATTTGTGAATGCACACTGAGGGATCAATTGTGTAATTGCAGTAGCAGTCAGAATTTTTATTTAATCATACAACAAATATTTATGAAGCATTTATTTTGCGTGAAATCCTGCATATACAGTAATAAAGTATGTACCTACCCTCATGCTCATGTACTGTACATAAAGAAGATAAAGACTAAAGACATAACCATAAGCACGTCTAGTAATGGTGTTGGAGTGGAGTCGCTATATAAACCCTCCTACAGATGACAATTATAAATTCTGTAATAATAAAAAGAAAGAACAACTATTTATAGGAATAAGAACACATGAAAACGGAGGACAGAAGGCAGATTACTTTTAAACAACTGGAAGGGGGAAGAACTGGGAATTTGCTGTTATCCTGCCTGAAGATGTTCCCCAACATCCCTGGCCAGAGCAAAGAAATACATTAGTCACATTCCAGGCTCAGTGTAACAGAGAAGAGAGGACAGGAAAAATTTGGGGGGGAAATCTGTAAGCAAGAGAATGGCAAAAGGATTGAAACCCCCAAATCTTGAGTAAAAATTTTGCCCACATCACTGGTTGGCTAGTAAAGTATGCATATGTTAGGGAGAATCTGACAAAGGCATTAAAAAAGCAGGCAAAGGCCAGACAGGATTTTAGTCTGTAAAGATAGAACTATACCAGGTGAGTTCTCTGGATTTACCAAGAGGATATTTAGCAGCTGGAAGTCATAAAAACTGAGAAGAGATCAACAACTACACACCATAGAGGAGACAAACTTTTCTGTTTAAGCTCAAGCAAATTAATTGCTTAATGAAGTAATAACATGAATATTTAAGAATATAATCCACTGTAGTCAGTCACATTGTATTTTCTACAATGTCCATTTTTCAGACAAAAATTACTAAACGTGCAAAGATACAGAAATATGTGACCCATATTCAAGAAAAACAAAAAACGTTCATCGAAACTGACTTAAATGGAGCCCAGATGTTGGATTTAGCAGGAAAGAAAGTTCAAATTAGGTATTCTAATACTTTCAAAGTATTCAAGGAAAATGGTCTTAATGCAATCTCAACAGAGGAATGACACTATAAAAAATGGAAACTCTAGAGCTAAGAAGCACCATCACTTAAGTGAAGAATTTACTCATTTCAGTTAAATAAAAAATTCACTAAAACTTGGTTTTGTGTGTTTTGTTTGTTTGTTTGTTTGTTTGAGATGGAGTTTTGTTCTTGTCACCCAGGCTGGAGTGCAATGGCATGATATCAGCTCACCGCAACCTCTCCCTCCCAGGTTCAAGCGATTCTCCTGCCTAAGCCTCCCTGGTAGCTGGGATTACAGGCACGTGCCACCACGTCCGGCTAATTTTTTTGTATTTTTAGTAGAGATGGGGTTTCTCCATATTGGTCAGGCTGGTCTCGAACTCCTGATCTCAGGTGATCCACCTGCCTCGGTCTCCCAAAGTGCTGGGATTACAGGCATAAGCCACCATGCCTGGCCCCTAAAATTTGGTTTTAAAGGCAGATTGGAGTGTCAGAAGAAAGAATTAATAAACTTTAAATGAGATTAATAGAAATTACTCAATCTGAATAACACAAAGAAAAAAACTTGAAGAAAAATAAACAGAGCATCAGAGACCTATTTATATCAAGAGATACAAAGTGGTGTAATTGGAATGGTAGGAGGAGAGAATAGGAAAGAAGAGAAAAGGGCAGGAAAGTGTCAAAAGAAAGAATGGCCTATAACTTCCAAAATTTTATGAAAACAATTTTAATTTACAAATCTAGGAAAATCAGCAAACCCTAGCCAGAATAAACCTTTGTAGTCAAAATGCTGAAAGCAAAGATAATGAGAAAATCTTTAAAGCAGCCAGAGAAAGATGGCATGTTACATACAGCAGAACAATGATATGATCAATGGTGACTTTACCTCAAAGTAATGAAAGCCATATGAAATTAGAATGGCATATTTCAACTGTTGGAGAGAGAAAAAAACAACAACAAAAAAAAAAACAAAAAAACTGGCAACCAAGAATTTTGTATCCAAAGAATTTATCCTTCATACATGAAAGAGAAATTAAGGCATTGCCAGATAAACAAAACTAAGTTAATCAATTGCCAGCAGAACTGTGCTACTAGAAAAGCTAAAGTAGGTTTTAAATTTAATTTTTTTTTTTATTTTCACTCCTCTCAGCTCATACCTATAAAGTAAGTTTTTGAGGCTGAAGGGAAATGACACCAGGTGACCGCTCAGATTTACAGGAAAAAATGATGAACACCAGAAATGGAAAATGCCTGGGTAAATTAAAAGAACTAAATATGTATATACACACTCACACACATACCCCCAACACACACGCATACACATACACTTTTTTCTTTTCTTCTGTTAATTTCTTTGAAAGACAATTGGCAAATTAAGCAAAATTTGTGAAGCTGTATTATTGAGTTGATAACATATATTGATTTCAGATTCAAATGACAACAATAATGCTAAGAATGGGAAGACAGGGAAATTAAAATATACTGTTGCAAGGTTACTGTATTTTACCTGAAATTATTCAGTGTGAACTCTAAGTAGACTGGGATAAGTTAAAGATATATGTTGTTACCTCTAGAACAGTGCTATTAAAATGCAATAATTAGCTCGATATAGCTAGAAAGCCAGTAAAGAAATTAAACAAAATACTAAAAAAAATTTGATTAACACAAAAGAAGGTAGTAAAGGAGGAACAAACAAACATCAAGAGAGATAAGACAAGACAAAGAAAATAAACAGCAAAATGGCGACCTAAAGTCAACTATTTCAACAACTGCACCAAATTTAAATTAGTCAAATATCCAATCAAAAGACATGATTGTCAGACTGAATAAGAAATGAAGAATTAATTATATGCTGTCTACAGGAGGTGCCCTTGAAATACATAGAAACAAATAGGTTAAGAGAAAAAAGACTGAACAAGACGTGCCATGCTAATAGTAGGCACAAGAAAATAAGAGTGGCGATATTAATAGCAGAAAAAATATACTTCAAGATAAGATGTATTGTTAGAGACAAAGAGGGAAACTTTTTAATGGCAAATGAATAAATATTAGCTTGGTGTAAAAGTAATTGTGTTTTTTGCCAAAACCGCAATTACTTTTGCACCAACCTAATATATCAGAAAAATGTAATAATTATAAATATTTGTGTGTCTAATAAGATAACTTCAATATAACCATGGAAAAATTGACAGAGAAATAGACAAATCCACAATCACAGTTACAGACTTTCACAAATGTCTCAGTGATTGATATGGTAGCTAGACCCAAAAAAAAAGTCATTGAGGATCTAAAAGAATTAAGTGACCCTATCAACCACTTTTACCTAGCTGTGATTTATAGCAGACTATATCCAACAAATGCAGAATATACATTCTTTTAAATTCATATGGTAGGTCCACAAAGGTAGAGCTTATGCTGACTAAAACAAGTCTCAATATATTTCAAAAGATTGCCATCTTACAGAGTGCTTTTTCTGATTACAATGAAATTTAATTGAAACTCAACAACAATAAAATTTTAAGAAAACCTCAAATACTTAGAAATCAAACAACTCACTGTTAATAATCCATGACACAAAGTAGAAATTATGAACAAAATTTTAAAATATTTTAAACTAAATAGCAATGAAACACAACATATCAAAGTTTGCAGAAGGCAGCAAATGTCCTACTTAGAGGTAAGTTTATAGCTTTAAATGCTGATAGTAGAAAAAAAAAGAATAAAATCAATAATTGAACTATCCATTTTAGGAAGCTAGAAAAGGAAGACCAAATTATATGCAAAGTAAGTCGAAGAAAGTAGTAAAGAGTAAAAAGAAAAAAAAATCAGAGAAATAGAAATAAACAATAAAAAATATTAACAAAACCAAAAAAGTCTAGCTTGAAAGAATCAATAAAATTACTAGTGTTCTAGAAAGATCAAAAAGAATGAGAGAAGATACAAGTAACCAATATGAGCAGAACTTCACTACAGGCCCTACCAACATAAAAATGAGAATATAAACATATCATGAACAATTTTATGCCAGTGATTTCAACACCATAAATGAAATTGAAAAATTTATTGAAAGGAACAAATTTTCAGAATGGAGACAAGAAAAAATAGAAAATTGAATAGTCCTGTCTTAAAAAAAATTGGATTAATAAAAACTTTTCCAGAAGGAAAGCGTCAGGTCCAGTTGTCTTCAGTGGTGAGTTCTATCAAACATTTGAGGAAGAAAAAATACAAACTTTACATAACTTCTTTCAAGAGTTACTGTCCAACTCTCTCTCTCTCTTTTGTATTTTTGGCCACCGTTAGTCTGGTATAAAACCGGGCTGAAAAACCTTGTTTGAAAAAAGAAACTACACTTTTCTTTTTCTGGTTCCAAGATGGCCAAATAGGAACAGCTCCAGACTACAGCTCCCAGTGTGAGCGACACAGAAGATGGGTGATTTCTGCATTTCCATCTGAGGTACTGGGTTCATCTCACTGGGGCTTGTCAGACAGTGGATGCAGCCTATGGATGGTGAGCCAAAGCAGGGCGGGGCATTGCTTTACCCAGGAAGCACAAAGGGTCAGGGAATTCCCGTTCCCAGCCAAGGGAAGCTGTGACAGATGGTACCTGGAAAATCGGGACACCCTAATACTGCACTTTTCCAATGGTCTTAGCAAATGGCACACCAGGAGATTATATCCCGCGCCTGGCTCAGAGGGTCCCATGCCCATAGAGTCTCGCTCACTGCTAGCACAGCAGTCTGAGATCAAACTGCAAGGTGGCAGAGAGGCTTGGGGAGGGACATCCACCATTGCTGAGGCGTGAGTAGGTAAACAAAGCGGCCAGGAAGCTTAAACTGGGTGGAGCCCACCCCAGCTCAAGGAGGCCTGCCTGCCACTGTAGACTCTTCTTCTGGGGGCAGGGCATAGCTGAACAAAAGGCAGGAGAAACTTCTGCAGACTTAAACATCCCTGTCTGACAGCTTTGAAGAGAGTAGTGGTTCTCCCAGCACAGAGTTTGAGATCTGAAAACAGACAGACTGCCTCCTTAAGTGGGTCCCTGACCCCAAGTAGCCTAACTGGGAGGCACCTACCAGTAGGGGCCAACTGACACCTCATACAGCTGGGTGCCCCTCTGAGATGAAGCTTCGAGCAGAAGGATCAGGCAGCAGCATCTGCCGTTCCACAATATTTGCTGTTCTGCAGCATCCACTGGTGAAAGCCAGGCAAACAGGCCTGGAGTGGACCTCCAGCAAACTCCAACAGATGTGCCACTGAGGGTCCTGACTGTTAGAAGGAAAACTAACAAACAGAAAGGACATCCACACCAAAACCCCATCTGTACATCACCATCATCAGAGACTAAAGGCAGATAAAACCAAAAAGATGAGGAGAAACCAGGGCAGAAAAACTGAAAATTCCAAAAATCAAAGCACCTCTTCTCCAAAGAAATGAAGCTCCTCGCCAGCAATGAAACAAAGCTGGACGGAGAATGACTTTGAACAGTTGAGAGAAGGTTTCAGACGATTGGTAATAACAAACTTCTCCAAGCTAAAGCAGGATGTTCGAACCCATCACAAAGAAGCTAAAAACCTTGAAAAAAGATTAGACAAATGGCTAACTAGAATAAACAGTGTAGAGAAGACCTTAAATGACCTGATGGAGCTGAGAACCATGGCATGAGAACCAAGTGACTCATGCACAAGCTTCAGTAACCTATTTGATCAACTGGAAGAAAGGGTATCAGTGATTGAATATCGAAAGAATGAAATGAAGTGAGAACAGAAGTTTAGAGAAAAAAAAAGTAAAAAGAAACAAAGCCTCCAAGAAATATGGGATTATGTGAAAAGACCAAATCTACGTCTGATTGGTGTACCTGAAAGTGACGGGGAGAATGGAACCAAGTTGGAAAACACTCTGCAGGATATTATCCAGGAGAACTTCCCCAACCTAGCAAGGCAGGCCAACATTCAAATTGAGGAAATACTCCTCGAGAAGAGCAACTCCAAGACACATAATTGTCAGATTCACCAAAGTTGAAATGAGGGAAACAATGCTAAGGGAAGCCAGAGAGAAAGGTGGGGTTACCTACAAAGGGAAGCCCATCAGACTAACAGCGATCTCTAGGCAGAAAGTCTACAAACCAGAAGAGAGTGGGGGCCAATATTCAAAATTCTTAACGAAAAGGTTTTTCAACCCAGAATTTCATATCCAGCCAAACTAAGCTTCATAAGTGAAGGGGAAATAAAATCCTTTACAGACAAGCAAATGCTGAGAGATTTTGTCACCACCATTTCTGCCTTATGAAAGGTCCTGAAGGAAGCACTAAACATGGAAAGAAACAACTGGTACCAGCCACTGCAAAAACATGCCAAATTCTAAAGACCATCAATGCTAGGAAGAAACTGCATCAACTAACGAACAAAATAACCAGCTAACGTCATAATGACAGGATCAAATTCACACATAACAATATTAAACTTAAATGTAAATGGGCTAAATGCTCCAATTAAAAGACACAGACTGACAAATTGGATAAGGAGTCAAGACCCATCAGGGTGCTGTAATCAGGAGACCCGTCTCACATGTAGAGACACACATAGGCTCAAAATAAAGGGGTGGAGAAAGATCTACCAAACAAATGGAAAACAAAAAAATGAAACAAAACAAAAAAAGCAGGGGTTGCAATCATAGTCTCTGATAAAACAGACTTTAAACCAACAAAGATCAGAAGAGACAAAGAAGGCCATTACATAATGGTAAAGGGATCAATTCAACAAGAAAAGCTAACTACCCTAAATATATATGCATCCAATACAGGAGCACCCAGATTCATAAAGCAAGTCCTTAGAGACCTACAAAGAGACTTAGACTCCCACATAATAATAATGGGAGAGTTTAACACCCCACTGTCAACATTAGACAGATCAATGAGACAGAAAGTTAACAAGGATATCCAGGAATTGAACTCAGCTCTGCACCAAGCAGACCTAATAGGCATCTATAGAACTCTCCACCGCAAATCAACAGAATATACATTCTTCTCAGCACCACATTGCACTTATTACAAAATTGACCACATAGTTGGAAGTAAAGCATTCCTCAGCACATGTAAAAGAACATAAATTATAACAGTCTCTCAGACCACAGTGCAATCAAACTAGAACTCAGAATTAAGAAACTCACTCAAAACCGCTCAACTACATGGCAACTGAACAACCTGCTCCTGAATGACTACTAGGTACATAACAAAATGAAGGCAGAAATAAAGATGTTCTTTGAAACTAATGAGAACAAAGACACAACATACCAGAATCTCTGGGACACATTTAAAGCAGTGTGTAGAGGGAAATTTATAGCACTAAATGCCCACAAAAGATAGCAGGAAAGATCTAAAATTGACACCCTAACATCACAATTAAAAGAACTAGAGAAGCAAGAGCAAACAAATTCAAAAGCTAGCAGAAGGCAAGAAATAACTAAGATCAGAGCAGAACTGAAGGAGACAGAAACACAAAAAATCTTCAAAAAATCAATGAATCTGGGAGATGGTTTTTTGAAAAGATCAACAAAATTGATAGACCGCTAGCAAGACTAATAAAGAAGAAAAGAGAGAAGAATCAAATAGATGCGATAAAAAATGATAAAGAGGATATCACCACCAACCCCACTGAAATACAAACTACCATCAGAGAATACTATAAACATCTGTACGCAAAAAACTAGAATACCTAGAAGAAATGGATAAATTCCTGGACACATACACTCTCCCAAGACTAAACCAGGAAGAAGTTGAATCCCTGAATAGACCAATAACAGGCTCTGAAATTGAGGCAATAATTAATAGCCTACCAACCAAAAAAAGTCCAGGACCAAACGGATTCACAGCAGAATTCTACCAGAGGTACAAGGAGGAGCTGGTACCATTCCTTCTGAAACTATTCCAATCAATAGAAAAAGAGGGAATCCTCCCTAACTCATTTCATGAGGCCAACATCATCCTGATACCAAAGCCTGGCAGAGACACTACAAAAAAAGAGAATTTTAGACCAATATCCCTGATGAACATCGATGCAAAAATCCTCAATAAAATATGGCAAACCAAATCCAGCAGCACATCAAAAAGCTTATCCACCATGATTAAGTGGGCTTTATCCTTGGGATGCAAGGCTGGTTCAACATACACAAATCAATAAACGTAATCCAGCATATAAACAGAACCAAAGACAAGAACCACATGATTATCTCAATAGATGCAGAAAACGCCTTCAACAAAATGCAACAGCCTTTCATACTAAAAACTCTCAATTAATTTGGTATTGATGGAACGTACATCAAAATAATAAGAGCTATTTATGACAAACACACAGCCAATATCATACTGAATGGGCAAACCCTGGAAGCATTCCCTTTGAAAACTGGCACAAACAGAGATGCCCTCTCTCACCATTTCTATTCAACATAGTGTTGGAATTTCTGGCCAAGGCAATCAGGCAGGAGAAAGAAATAAAGGGTATTCAATTAGGAAAAGAAGAAGTCAAATTGTCCCTGTTTGCAGACGACATGATTTTGTATTTAGAAAACCCCATTGTCTCAGCCCAAAATCTCCTTAAGCTGATAAGCAACTTCAGCAAAGTCTCAGGATACAAAATCAATGTGCAAAAATCACAAGCATTCTTATACACCAATAACAGACAAACAGAGAGCCAAATCATGAGTGAACTCCCATTCACAATTGCTTCAAAGAGAATAAAATACCTAGGAATCCAACTTACAAAGGATGTGAAGAACCTCTTCAAGGAGAACTACAAACCACTGCTCAATGAAATAAAAGAGGACACAAACAAATGGAAGAACTTCCATGCTCATGGATAGGAAGAATCAATATCGTGAAAATGGCCATACTGCCCAAGGTAATTTATAGATTCAATGCCATCCCCATCAAGCCGCCAATGACTTTCTTCACAGAATTGGAAAAAACTGCTTTAAGGTTCATGTGGAACCATAGTCAGTATTGCCAAGACAGTCCCAAGCCAAAAGAACAAAGCTGGAGGCATCACGCTACCTGACTTCAAACTATAGTACAAGGCTACAGTAACCAAAACAACATGGTACTGATACTAAAACAGAGGTGTAGAACAATGGCACAGACTAGGGCCCTCGGAAATAATACCACACATCTACAACCATCTGATCTTTGGCAAACCTGACCAAAACAAGAAATGGGAAAAGGATTCTCTATTTAATAAATGGTACTGGGAAAACTGGCTAGCTATATGTAGAAAGCTAAAACTGGATCCCTTCCTTATACCTTATACAAAAATTAATTCAAGATGGATTAAAGACTTAAATGTTAGACCTAAAACCATAAAAACCCTAGAAGAAAACCTAGGCAATATCATTCAGGCCATAGGCAAGGGCAAGGACTTTATGACTAAAATACCAAAAGCAATTGCAAGAAAAGCCAAAATTGACAAGTGGGATCTAATTAACCTAAAGACCTTCTGCACAGCAAAAGAAACTACCATCGGAGTGAATAGGCAACCTACAGAATGCGAGAAAATTTTTGCAATCTACCCATCTGACAAAGGGCTAATATCCAGAATCTACAAAGAACTTCAACAAATTTATAAGAAAAAAACAAACAACCCCATCAAAAAGTGGGTGAAAGATATGAACAGACACATCTCAAAAGAATACATTTATGCAGTCAATAGACACATGAAAAAATGCTCATCTTCACTCACCATCAGAGAAATGCAAACCAAAACCACAATGAGATACCATCTCACATCAGTTAGAATGGCGATCATTAAGAAGTCAGGAAAGGGCCGGGCGCGGTGGCTCAAGCCTGTAATCCCAGCACTTTGGGAGGCCGAGACGGGCGGATCACGAGGTCAGGAGATCGAGACCATCCTGGCTAACACAGTGAAACCCCGTCTCTACTAAAAAATACAAAAAAATAGCCGGGCGAGGTAGCGGGCGCCTGTAGTCCCAGCTATAGGGAGGCTGAGGCAGGAGAATGCCGCAAAACCCGGGAGGCGGAGCTTGCAGTGAGCTGAGATCCGGCCACTGCACTCCAGCCTGGGCGACAGTGCGAGACTCCCTCTCAAAAAAAAAAAAAAAAAAAAGAAGTCAGGAAACAACAGGTGCTGGAGAGGATGTGGAGAAATAGGAACACTTTTACACTGTTGGTGAGAATGTAAACTAATTCAACTATTGTGGAAGACAGTGTGGTGATTCCTCAAGGATCTAGAACTAGAAATACCATGCGACCCAGCTATCCCATTACTAGGTATATACCCAAAAGATTATAAATCATGCTGCTATAAAGACACATGCAGACGTATGTTTATTGTGGCAGTATTCACAATAGCAAAGACTTGGAACCAACCCAAATGTCCATCAATGATAGACTGGATTAAGAAAATCTGGCATGTATACACCATGGAATGCTATGCAGCCATAAAAATGATGAGTTAATGTCCTCTGTAGGGACATGGATGAAGCTGGAAACCATCATTCTGAGCAAACTATCACAAGGATAGAAAACCAAACACCTCATGTTCTCACTCATAGGTGGGAATTGAACAATGAGAACACTTGGACACAGGGTGGGGAACCTCACACACTGGGACCTGCCGTGGGCTTGTGGGAGGCAGGAGGGATAGCATTAAGAGATATACCTAATATAAATGATGAGTTAATGGGTACAGCACACCAACATGGCACATGTATACATATGTAACAAACCTGCACATTGTGCACATGTACCCTAGAACTTAAAGTATAATAATTAAAAAAAGAAACTACAAATCAATATCCCTCTAGAATACAGACTCAAAAAATTCTTAGCCAAATGTACCAAGTCAAACACAGCAAAATGTAAAAGGATGACTACATCTTGAACAAATGAGATGTAAAGCCTGATTTAACATTCAATAATAAATTAATGTAATTTGTGTACTTTTAGTAAGGCAAAATATAATTATTTCAATAGATGCTCAGAAAACCTTTAACAAATTTCAACACCTATTCATAATGAGAGCTAGTAAACTAGTAATAGGAAAGAATGTCTTCCCATTGATAAGGAAAACCTATGTTCTTTTTGTTTTAGATTTTGAGGTAAAGTCTTGCTCTGTCACCTAGGCTAGAGTGCAGCAGCCTAACTTTCGCTCACTGCAACCTCCGCCTCCTGGGTTCAAGCAATTCTCATGCCTCAGCCTCCTGAGTAGCATGGATTACAGGTGTGCACCACCATGCCTGGCTAATTTTTGTATTTTTAGTAGAGACAGGGTTTTCCCATGTTGACCAGGCTGGTCTCTAACTCTTGGCCTCAAGTGATGTGGCCGCTTCAGCCTCCCAGAGTGCTGGGATTACAGGCATGAGTCACTGCGCCCAGCCAGGAAAATCTATGTTTAAAAAGCCTATAAACAAGGTACAGTGGTTTATGCCTGTAATCCCAATGACTCTGGAGGCTGAGGTGGTGGGATCACTTGAGGCCAGGAGTTCAAGACCAGCCTGAGCAACAAAATTAGACCCTGTCTCTACAAATATTAACAATAATGCTAAACTAGCCAGGCCTGGTGGTGCACTCCTGTAGTCTCAGCTGTTTAGGAGGATCACTTGAGCCTAGAAGTTCAAGGTTGCTGTGAACTGTGATGGCTCCACTGCACCCTAGCCTGAGCAACAGAGTGAGGTCCTGTCTCAAAAACAAACAAACAAACCCAAAAAGTAAAACTTCTACAGTAACATACTACATGGTAAAAACTGGAATGCCTTCCACTGAGATCAGGAACAAGCAGGGATATTCACTCTCACCACTTCAATTTAGCATTGTACTTGAGCTCCTAGACATTGTAATAAAGAATGAAAAGATACAAATAAAAGTGATTGTAACATTTCCTTTCCCCACCAACAGCATGTGAGATTTTCAGTTGTTCCACATCCTCACCAAAACTATCCTCCGTCTTTTTTTTTTTTTGAGACGGAGTCTCTGTCACCCAGGCTGGAGTGCAGTGGCGCAATCTCAGCTCACTGCAAGCTCCGCCTCCTGGGTTCATGTCATTCTCCTGCCTCAGCCTCCCAAGTAGCTGGGACTACAGGCACCCACCACCACGCCCAGCTATTTTTTTTGTATTTTCAGTAGAGACAGGGTTTCACTGTGTTAGCCAGGATGGTCTCGATCTTCTGACCTCGTGATCCTCCTGCCTCTGCCTCCGTAAGTGCTGGGATTACAGGCGTGAGCCACTACGCCTGGTCAACTATCCTCTGTCTTTTTTACATTAGCTATTCTGAAGGTTGTGAAGTGGTATCTCACTGTGATGACTAGTAATTTTGAATATTTTTAATGTGCTTATTAGCCATTCATATGTACATTGGAAAGAAAGAAACAAAAGCCTATATTTGATAATTCTATGATCATGCACTTACAAAATCCTAAGGACTTTACAAAAAAGAAAAGCAGTAGGTCTAGTAAATGAATTTAGCAAGATCAAAGCATTTGAGGTCAATAGACAAACCAGGGCCTGGTACAGTGGCTCACGCCTGTAATCCCAGCACTCTGGGGGGCCAAGGCAGGCGGATCACAAGGTCAGAAGATTGAGACCATCCTGGCTAACATGGTGAAACTCTGTCTGTACTAAAAATACAAAAAATTAGCTAGGCATGGTGGCAGGCGCCTGTAGTCCCAGCTACTCGGGAGGCTGAGGCAGGAGAATGTCATGAACCTGGGAGGCAGAGCTTGCAGTGAGCCGAGATCACACCACTGCACTCCAGCCTGGGCGACAGAGTGAGACTCCACCTCAAAAAAAAAAAAAAAAAAAAAACCACACACACACACAAAATAAAACACACACACATATACACACACACACAAACCAATTGCATCCTATATGCTACCTATGAATAACTGAAAATTGAAATTATGGCTTACGTCTATAATCCCAGCACTTTCAGAGGCCAAGGCGGGTGGATCACTTGAGCCGAGGAGTTCAAGACCAGCCTGAGCAATGTGGTAAAATCCCATCTATACAAAAAATTAGCCTTGTGTGGTGCCTGTATTCCCAGCAACTCGGGAGGCTAAGGCAGAAGGATCACTTGAGCCCAGAGATCAAGGCTGCAGTGAGCTATGATCATGCCACTGTATTCCAGCCTGGGCAACAGAGCGAGACCCTGTCTCAAAAAAAAAAAAAAAAAAAAGGGAAAAACATTACAATTACATTTTACTATAGCATCTGAAACATGAAATACTTAGGGATAAACTTAAGATACATGCAGAGCTTTCCTATTTCTTTATTTCTCGAGCTCCCAGGTGCACAATTATAGTAGCTCTTACAGTAAATTGATTATTTGTAGGAATTCTGGGGCAATTCTTGTTCATTGCCTTATCATCAGCGTCTAGCATAAAGCCCAGCAAAATAAATTAATAAATTATATATTTACCCTAAAAACACAACACATGTACATGAAAGGAAGTTTTGAAAATGGAAAAATGTGGAAGATATATTCTCCATAGCCCCTTCTCTGTCAATGTTTTAGACTATTTCCTTCCAACCTTTATTTTTTCCTATAGGTGGAGTTTTGGAATTTTTCTTAACATAGTATTCATACAGTAGCATTATTTGTATAATAATGGTTGAACCTCTATCTTATTCATTTTGAGATTTCCTTTAGTTACAATCGGTTATTTCGATTTACTGAAACACAATAAAATATAATTGGTGGCCAGAAAGAGGCTGTCCTCATTAAAAAAAAGCAGTGAGTTGGTGTCTTCATGCAGTCACTGGTCTGGTTCTCCCACCTCAACACCTGTCTTCACACTCACCTGTGTTGTGTTAACTCTGAGGGGATTTCTCCCAGGTGTTCTTTTGTAAAACTCTAGCATAACTGCTTTTTAGGCTCCCTCATCCAACAGCACATTAAAACCAGAAAGCCGGAGATGAAGTGCGTGCCCGTTACAGAAAAATTGGGGCCATGATCTGAAGATGTCTAACATACTGAATCGAAATTGCCCTAAAAAACAATGTTGTCCAAAAAAAAGTACCTAAATGCTAAGTAGAATGAGTTCCTGCCCCAATTCCTTGTTCATCAAGAAACAATTTAGGTCACAGTCGAAACACAAAGTTCAAAAACAATGAACTCTATACACAGAGAAAAATAAGATTCAAACAGGGAAGGACTTTTCCAGATAGACCAATACAAGTGTTTGTCAGCCACAATAAAAATGCTCAGATCACAGTATCGAGCATCCAAGAAATGTCCAACAGCAGTAACAACAGAAATAAAACTCCGGTCATTAGAAACAACAGACCAATGGGATCGTTGTCTTGGAGCTAAAGACAGAACAAAACCTAGATTGATTGAAATTTTCTATATCAACTCAGAGATACATGGACTTTCTGAAGCAGTACTGCAGACAAACGCTCATTAGCCACTGTAAGAAGCAATTCTCCATGAACTCTTTCCTTGAAAATTAGATACTGTAGTTGCAAACCCTGTGTGTTCACTTCTAACAGAGTAGAGATGCACCTAGGGAAAACAAAAGGAAGAAGGGAAAGAGATAATCACACAATTGCCTAACAACCCTTTGCAAAACCCACTCTTCCAGACACCTGGGAGAAGTGAGCTGGCTAGACAGAAATAACCTCTAGGTGACACTTTATATGCCTTCACTGGATGCCAAAAGAAATCAGACAGGAAAGGTAAGGAAAAACTAATTTGATGAAAAAGCCCAGCTGAAATGAGAAAGGAGTGACTCTTCTGGTAACCAAGGTATCTGGCCAGCCACACACCAGAGTTCTTCCTCAACACAGCTCTCCTAAGAGCTACCATTTTCAAGACCCTGCAGAGCTCAGCACCTTAGGGCAGCCTGCTCTGGTTGCCTGGAATGTGCTCCTTCATGCACTTCATCACATTGTACTGGAATTCAAGTTGTCATTCTTTGTCTCCCCACCCAGTCAGTATAGTTTGTTGCAGTGAAGTGTTTATTTGTAATGATACTAGGGCAAACACTACATCACAGTCATTGCCTTCTGCCAGTGCCTCGTATAGAGCCCGCTAAATGAATTAACGAATACTTACGGTAGTCCCACCTTATCTGTGGTTTCATTTTCTGCAGTTTCGGTTACATGCAATCAACTGCGATCCAGAATATTAAATGGAAAATTTCAAAAATAAACTTAACTTTTAATCTGTACGTCATTCTGAGTGGTATGATAAAATCTCTCACTATTCTGCTCCGTCTTACCTGGCACCTGAATCATCCCTTTGTCCAGCATATCCATGTTTGGAACATATCCCTCTTGGATAAGGGGGCAATACTGCACACATATACTAATTTTTAAAACACAATATATGTGCATAAAAGGGGCCAGGCATGCTGCTTCACACCTGTATTCCCAGCACTTTGGGAGGCAGAGGTGGGTGGATTACCTGAGGTCAGCAGTTCGAGACCAGCCTGGCCGACATGGTGAAACCCCATCTCTACTAAAAATACAAAAATTAGCCGGTCGTAGTGGTGGGTGACTGTAATCCCAGCTACTCAGGAGGCTGAGGCAGGAGAATCACTTGAACCCAGGAGGTGGAGGTTGCAGTGAGCCGAGATCGTGCCACTGCACTCCAGCCTGGGGGACAGGGCGAGACTCTGTCTCAAAACAAACAAAACTAAACAAACAAACAAAAAACCACACACAATATATGTGCATAAAAGGAAATGTTTACACTCCCTGAAAACTGTCTTATTTCTCGTTCCCCAGAGCTTAGTAAGATGCCTGACACATTGTAATCACTTCATACCTTCTAAATGAATTCAAACTTTGAATCATGTTAAAGCTCTGACTTTAAACTCAGCAAATGACTCTACCTTGAGTTTATAAAACTGACCAATAACTGAAACTAAAAATCAGACTGCACATTGTTCTTTGAGCAAAGCCATCTGTCAGGATTTTTAAAAATTAGAATATCTCAGAATGACCGCAACTGGACTCAGATTGGGTGGTGTAACCCTGACTCAACGTCCCCATTATCTTTCAGCAAACTCCAAAGAGCCCACTTGTGCCGCAATGCCCAGCCAGTTCGGTAAAAATAATGATGCTTGAATCAATCTGGAAGCAGCCACCAATATGAGTAGACTTCAAGAAAGAAGCTCTTCTTGATCTTGTGTTTTCTCCAACTGTAAATGGAATAGTTTTTCACTACAGCCAACGCCAAAGAAAAAAGAAGGGCCTGTTAGAAGAACAGGAAAGAAAAGCTAGTGATATACTTTCAGAATACGAAAAGAAAGTAGGTGATTCACCTTATTTAAACCTTTAAAAAAGAGAAGTGCCCCAGTCAGAATAGCCATTATTAAAAAGTCAAAAAACAACCGATATTGGCAAGGATACAGAGAAAAGGGAAAACATATACACTGTTGGTGGGAATGTAAATCAGTACAACCTCTATGGACAACAGTATGGAGATTTCTCAAAGAACTAGAAATAGAATGACCATTCGATCCAGCAATTTCACTACTGGGTATCTACCTGCAAGAAAAGAAATCTTCATATCAAAACACCTCCATGCGTATGTTTATTGCAGCGCTATTCACAATAGCAAAGTCTTGGAATCAACCTGTGTCCAACAGTGGAGGATTGGATAAAGAAAATGTGGTAAATATATGCCATGGAATACTACTCAGTCATGAAAAAGAAAGAACTCATGTCTTCTGCAGCAACATGGATGGAGCTTGAGACCATTATCCTAAGTAAAATGAGTCAAAAACAGCAGGTCAAAAACCATGTTCTCACCTGTAAGTGGAAGCTAAACAATGGGTACATATGGACATACAGACTGGACTAACAGACACTGGAGACTAAAGAAAGGGGGAGGGTAGGAGAGGGGTGAAATGCTACCAGTTGGGTACAGTGTACACTGTTCAGGTGATGGTTACACTAAAAGCCCAGACTTTACCACTACACAATATATCCACATGTATTAGTCAGGGCTCTCTAGCTGGACAGAACAAATAGAAGAGAGATATATATAGATAAAGGGGAGTTTATTAGTATTAACTTACATGATCACAAGGTCCCACAACAGGCTGTCTGCAAGCTTGAGGAGTAAGGAGAGACAGTCCGAATCGCAAAACTGAAGAACCTGGAGTCCAATGTTTGAGAGCAGGAAGGATCCAGCACAGGAGAAATATGTAGGCTGGGAGCCTAGGCCAGTCTCGCCTTTTCACGTTTCTCTGCCTGCTTTGTGCCCACCAGATTAAGGGTGTGTCTGCCTTCCGCAGCCTACTGACTCACATGTTAATCTCTTTTGGCAATACCCTCACCAGGATCAATATTTTGCATCCTTCAATCCAATCAAGTTGAAACTCACTATTAACCATCACACCATGTAACACAGCTGTACTTGTACCCTTAAATCTAACAAATAAAAGAGAAGAGGATGAAGCAGTGAAAAGCCTTTGCATGTGAAGCAGATTCTTACCCACGCAGAAGATAAGGCTCCATATCCACAGGGAACTGAACAAATAAAGAAGAGTAGAATTGTCAATATGAGAAGTTTATGCTGCCTCTAAAGTGCTGGAGTCCCCAGCTTCCAAGTGGCCCTGGGGACATTTAGAGACTCAAAGAACATCCAAGAGGTAACAAAATCCAGACTTCACTTCAATCCCATCTTCCAACTTCAGCCGACCTCTGTTGCTGGTTGTTCTGACTCCGACCTTGAATAGGATTGCATTCATTAGGCGAGGAACCCTCAGAATCGTTGCCCTGAGCCTGGGTACCAACCGCTGCCACCACCATGGGCTCCGTGCACACCAGTGGCAGCTCCACTGCTATGATGTCGCACATCTGTTATCCACTGGAAGCCAAGTTCCTCTGGTGGGAGGAGATTTTCCTTCCAGCCTGACAATCCTTTTTTCTTTTTTTTTTTTTTTTTAAATTTTTTTAAGAGGGAGTCTCACTCTGTCACCAGGTTGGAGTACAGTGGCATGATCTTGGCTCACTGCAACCTCTGCCTCCTAGGTTCAAGCAATTCTCCTGCCTCAGCCTCCCGAGTAGCTGAGATTACAGGGACGTGCTGCCACATCCAGTTAATTTTTGTATTTTGAGTAGAGATGAGGTTTCACCATGTTAGCCAGGATGGTATCGATCTCCTGACCTCGTGATCTGCCTGCCTCAGCCTCCCAAAGTTCTGGGATTACAGGCATGAGCCACTGCGCCTGGCTGACAATCTTTTCAACAGACCTTAAGTTCTCTGACCCCTATTTTTTAGCTACCTAAGGTTAGTTTTTTGTCTTCAGCTTTATATTGTCCTTTGTTGACTGACTTATTTCAGATTCTGGGCCATGGCCTGCCTGGGAATTCCGTTCTATGTTGCATTGCCAGCCTGCTTCCTAGACCTTCATCTTCTGTCAATATCACACATGCCCTTTGATTTGCCTCTCCTTCAGGAAAGCACTTCAGGATGCTTCTTTCTGGAGCACCTCTTTTCCCTGCACATTGCTCCTCCTTTCTTAGTCTGAAGGACCTGAAACTGACATGTAGTCTGACCTAAATTTGTCTCCACTATTTGTCCAAAGGTAAGAATGGCATATAGCTGGTATGTGCACTGCCACGGCCTCTGCCTCAGGTGGCCATGGTAGACACTGCCATTCAATCCTTGTCTGAACACAACCCCCTTCCCAACACAGCCATCTACACTCTGCCCGTCACAGCAGGCACACCATGTGAAACTTCTTTGCCATTCCTTGCCTAGGGGCTCTGTACACAGTGTTCCTGAGGTAGGTTTGCAGCTTTGGTTCCAACTCTCAAGCAAAAAGCAGCTTTATCTCCTTGGTTATTTGCAAGGGAGATTCAAAGAGAATCTGGGGAATAATAGTGTTAGCTTTATTAATAGCTGATGAGCCTATAGGTCTGAGATGCTTACAGATGGGCTTCTTCGGGAAGAGGCAAGACTACATTATTGCTAAAGCCTCTTCCTTAGGAAGACACATTGCAAAGAGAGTCAGAAACTCAAGGAGTTTGTTCACATTAGTTCTGCCTTGTTCTTTTATCATTACCCAGCTGAAATGTCTCAGGCAGTCATATTAGGGTAATGATAAGATTGGCTTTATACATCATGGAGGTACATGCAAAACTATGGGATTTAGAGAATTGTCAAGCTAGAAGGACCCTTAGAGGTTACTGAATCCAACCTTCTTAGAAGAAACTGAAACCCAGATAAGTGAAGTGACCTGTCGTAGGTTCCTAAACCAAATAGTAGCAGAGCAAGGCCTTAGATGAGACCACAGGATCTTGTGGTCAGGTGTATCCGGCTGGGCTCAGTTTCTTCATCCATGGACTCATGGAGGATCCCCATCTTACATCCTTATTCTGCTTTGTGGTGTCAGACATTCTTCAGTGAGGGGCACATTTGTATGAAAGAGGGTTTGCGATGACAATAATAATAATAATAATATTAACTACCTACATATTTTTTGTTGATGAATGGTTCTGGAAATGAGTAATTTCAAGGTGACATTGAGTGTGTTTTCCTTGGATGGAAAAGGGGATAAAACTCTAGATGGCAGCCTTTTCAGATAAAAGATGAAACAAGGGAAAGGTATGATACATGAAGATAAGAAACTAGAATGATTAACTCCATGAAGACACCTATTAGTACCACTTCTAAGTCAGGAAGTGAGACAAAAGGCCTCGGCTCTTCCCCCAACATTCTGTGCCCTTGGGAGAAGACTGGGCACCCTATGTGGCAATGTGCAGGCAGAGGACAATAAATTAATCCCAAACCAACCCTAGTTCACTTTTTTCATCTGCTTGAAAGGAGCTTTCTACTTGATTGCTTTGGGGAGATAATTAAAGTGGGACACGTGGCTATATGTAACCAAAATTTGTCAACATTGGTTATATTTAAATAAGACTTCCAACAGTGGTCTCACTTCTTGGTTGAAATCACACACAAAACATAGACATTTCATGGTTTCTGGCAAGTTCTTCCCTTCTCAGGATGGAAGGGGAGTCTTAAAGAAAACATTTGCATAAATTCAGGTCAAAAGTAGCCGATCTTTGACTTGGTATGAGGGATTAGTGAGAAGGAGTTTATTTTGTTCCTCTTGAAATAGCTAGACAGTATACTGACTTTTCCACTGAAGATGTAAGCCCCAAAAGCCCAGCTAACAATCCCTCCCCTGGGACCACGACATTGTTCCTAAATGCCCAGAGCACAGCATTTCAAGAGGTAGGGATGCTGTTACTCCATTTGCATCTTCCTCTCCACAATTCTGACCTCATGCTCTGTATCATTTAGTCTTAAGAACTCACACGTATGCACACACACACACACACGTGCATGCACACACACAGACATATGCACACACGCAGGCATGCATGTGTACACACCTGCCACGAGTTGCCAGGTCATCCAGTGTCTCCATCAGACGATCCCCAAGTCCCTCACAGGCTTTCAAATTCTGGCAAGCCACTTTTCACCACAAATTCCAGTTTCTCGGGGCTTTCAGACATCCTGTAGATGTAATGATACACTCTCTGTTACTGCAATAATGATAATAATTTATACACACGGTAGCCTTTCATCCATGAGTGCTTTAACAATAACAAGGGCTACGGGAGCCCAGAGCAAAGCCTCTGGCCTCTCCCTGCAGCACCCCACCCTCGTATGGGAGACGTCACAGATCTCTCATTCTTCATGCCAACACCTCATAACCATTGCAGGCAGGAAGTAAGGCAATCTGTCCAGTCAAAACTGCAGAAAGGAGTTAGGTAATATAACACCTTTTCTTTCTCTTCCCCAGAAACTCTGAGTAATGCACCAATTTGCAGAATAAACTACCCCCAGACAGTCCCCTTGAATTGTTGGTTTTGCCTGGGGATTACATATTTCCTGGAACAGTAGATTTTCTTCTTTCCTTGCCTTATTTCCACCTAGTACCAAATTTATTTAAAGAATAAGATAAAAATATCTATATAGCTAGCCTATCAGCCCCTCACATGAAGAGTGTGACTGTTCTATATTTGCCTACCATTTAAAGATATCCCTATGAGACATATACTCTCTTCCTAAAAGGCAGTATGTCCAATAGTCCAAAAATTAAAATGAAGAAGGAGGAAGAAGAGGAGACTGATAAGAAGAGGAGAAGGGAGGGGAAGCGGCAGGTAGCATTCTCAAGAAAACAGCATCGGCCAGGCGCAGTGGCTCATGCCTGTAATCCCAGCATTTTGGTAGGCCAAGGCAGGTGGATGACATGAGGGCAGGAGTTCAAGACCATCCCAGCCAACATGGAGCAACTCTGTCTCTACTAAAAATACAAAAATTAGCTGTGGTGGCACACACGTGTAATCTCAGCTCCTCAGGAGACCGAGGCATGAGAATTGCTTGAACCAGGGAGGCAGAGGTTGTAGTGAGCTGAGATGATGCCACTGCACTCCAGCCTGGGTAACAGAGCAATACTTTGTCAAAAAGAGAGAGAGAGAGAGAGAGAGAGAGAGAGGGAGAGAAAGAGAGAGAGGGAGAGAGAGAGAGAACCACAACATGGAGGGGAGAAGCACAGCCTGAAGACAGCTGGTTTTAAATCTTGCCTCTGTAAACTTCGATGAGGCCACGCTGAGCATCAGTCTCCTCGTTGGCAAATGGAGATTAGAATGCATCCTTCTACAGTTGTTGTGAGGACTGAATAATAATTGGGACGTTTCTGGCCCAGAGTAGGTACTCTTATTCCTGTGAATTCTGAAAACTGAGATGATTTGTGCTCATGGATAAGCTACCAGATGGTAGCACTTTGCACTTACTGTTTCTTTTAGATGCTTTCAACCTGCTATTAAACGTGTGCTGTTGCATCGAATTATCCATTCATTGGCTTCAGGATAGTGAAGAGTTGGGCAAATAGGCTTCTGTGTTATCAGCAATGAAGCACAGGGTACCACGGGCAAGCCTGGACAGGATCCCTAACCCAGTCCTGGACGTTTGAGACAAGATGAGGTCTAACAATTCCTTGACTCCCTTTTTATACCCTTAAAGATGCACCCAAGGTAATTTCTTTACATTCCATGGCAGTGGTTGATTTTTTTTAGTGATTTAAAAAGGCAGAGGGTCTAAAAGAGCACAGCAGTGGTTCAGATTTTAGCTCAGAAATTCCTTGAGGAGAAGATAACCAAATGACCAATCCCTGTAACCAATCTAGTTCTTACAATAAATGGATCTTGATGAACCTTCCAAGAAGCCCTAAAAATGCCCGAGTCCTTATTAAACCTAACCATCATTCACCTGTGAGAGTCATTCACTTAGGGTGGGCCAGCTGGGAGCCATTTATCTTTTAAGACAAGGGGAAGCTCCCACGTCATCGGCGTGACCATGAGGCACCAAAGGTAATTAGGATAGCAGCTGCCCTTCCTGACCAGATGCAGCTCCTTTTATCCTTTCTTTTCTCGATCTCCTTATTCCTTATTTCTCTTTCTAGTTACCTGTCCTGTCTTTTTCTCTCCTTCCCATCATCTGTGCCTAGAACCTGCAAACCATAACAAGAAGCATGAACCATGCTGTTAGCACTCAGGCTAAATAGCTTTGACTTCTGTCTTGAAATATCATCACAGCCTTCCTCAATAAAGACACCAGGAAAGCGTTGGTGGGATGCCAAATAATAGAACAACAAGCACAGTGCAAACCTGGGAGTGTCCCTCTAGTGAGAGAAAATGCAGATGGCCTGAGATTTGGTCCTACCGACCTGAAGAGCAAGCACATTAACATTCAACATTTATTCAACAAGCATTTCATTAAGCACTTGCGCATCAAGTCTTTTCCATCAGACACGGATAATCGTAGCCCACAGTCTATTGGGGAGACAGATATAAAAATAAGTCGTTAAAATGCAGTGTATTGATAACTGTCTAGTCTAACTAAATCCCTGCAGGAAAAAGGGGAGTGGATAGAGAGATAACCTGAAGCCTCTTCTTCAAAGTCACTCCCACTGATTTATTCTGTGGCCTTGGATAAGTCACTTAAAACTGTGCTCCTATAAAATGTGATCAATGACAACTAATTATAGCTGGGTTATGGGAATGACCATGATAATGAACATGAAAATAATTTGAAGTATTTGGGAGGAAAGTGCTATATAAAAACAAGGCATTTTTTGCTGCTGTGTGGTCAATTTTCAGAGGCTAACTTCTCCATAAAATATGGGTGTATTCTTTATCTCTTGTTAGCAGACAGGTTCCCTCCCTCTTTTCCATGCTTACCTGCATCCACTGCCCTCCACGTCAGCTGAGTTTCCCCATCAGCACATAAGTAGGTCCTCCTGTGGGCCCCACACTGCGAAGACCCTGAGAATAGGGTAGTGAGTGAAATACATGCAGTTTTAATCAAAGAAATGTCTCTTTCCAGCTATAAACAGAATGTCCCATTTCTGTATGTTGTGTTTTCTTTGGGGTTTTGTGATGTTCTTTGAAAAATTATGTTTGGGCCATAGGGCTGAAGAGCCCAGAGCACGAAGGCCAGGCAGGCCTGGGATTCACTTTCCTTTGGGTATGAAACTGAAAGCAAATTGATCTGAGCTGAGGGCTCGGGAACTGCACGCATGGCTGTGGGTTGTGTTTTTGGGGAAGGGGTGCAGGTACAGCACCAATCACACCCCTGTAGGTGGGGCTGGAATTTCCCCTGAAAGAAACGGATGTTCTACTGGGAATCTTTCTGGGGAAAGCTGTATCTTGGGACTGGAAATGAAGACTCAGGAGGTGGGGCTCGGAGTGGGATAAGGAGAAAAACATCCTCCTTGTTCTGCAGCCTGAGGGGCATGGGAGCGAGAGGCCGGAGAAGCAAGGCACACTCCTGGTGGGGCATAGACCTGTGGGTGCAATGCAGGGACAGCTATTGATGGACCCGGGGCATGGGCCACGGCCAGCGTGTATAGGTCATTATATGTGATTCACTCAGCTGCCCCAAATTCACCAATCTTATTACTTGTTGACAGCCCATGGGAAATGAAGGGAAATGGTGCATCCACCATTGGAGATAGATGGGCCAAGGGGAGGGCAGTGATCACCTGTAGAGGATGATCGTGCCCTGCTGAGTGGCAATTCCTTGAGGCCTCTTGGTAACAGGCCCAAGGGGAGGGGGTCATAGATGCAGAAAGACATGCAGAACCCATTCCATGCATGCCTGAGCTGGATCCAGAAAGCGATGGGGCGCTTTGTAAAGGGCAAGGTAGCAACAGTTCATGCCATTGAAACTGAAATTATACAGATAATAAGATATGTCCAACAGGTTATGGTAAAAATTACCAGCAAACCAATCTAATGTATCAAAAATTAAAACTACGATGGTGTCTTTTTGTTCCCCAACAAAAGAGGTTTCTAGGAGGAACTGGACCTAATGACAAGATTTGAGAGGAGGGAAGCTGTGGACAGGTGTGAAGGGTTTCCGGAGAGGAAAGCAGGCGAGGCAGGGGCCCACCTGGAGCTCTCCATGGGCTGTGGTGCAGGGAGGTGGCGGGAGACCCAGGCGGCCCCAGCTGAGGAGAGATGGGGTGGAATACGTGACTCGGCACTAGCTTTTTAAAATAAAGTGCCTGATTTCCCTGCACTGGCTTCCTTGGGCTGTGTCTACCTGGGGATGGTGCAGTCCAAGTGGCTCAGTGTCTGGGGAATTTGATCTATACAGAAAGCCCATCAGGAAAATTCAGCCTCTGCAGATACTCCACTTATTTCTCATTAGCAGGGGTTTGGGTTTGAATTATGTTGATAATTGCCTCAACTCTCCACTTCATTTTGCCTATAGATACTTACCCTCAGAGGGGTATTTTGAGGATAAATGAGATACAGGCAAAGTGCTTTGAACTCCTCAGATGAAAGGTAGCATATCAATACAGGCCTTCTATTATTAAGATGCTTCAAATTGCCAATACGTGTATATTTATAATACCCATTACAATCATGGGATATCTTTTCTTTCCTTTTTTTATTTTTTATAAGAAGAAGGCAGGAAAATCTAATTTTTTTTTAACCACACTGCTTTTGTGCGCTTAACATTAACCTTTCCTTCCAAATGTCATTAGCTGCTAATTAAGATGTTGATTTGCAGATTGTATATCTTGCAATAGAAGTGATTTGTGAATGCTTACTAGGTGTTTATCAACCTACACCACTCATATTGGTTTAGCAAGAGCCTGGTGCATTTTAATTTACTGAGCAGTTTCCCAATTCTCCACTTATTTCTCCATGTGCATAATGAGAAAAAAATGATAAGAGAGGAAAAATGGGAAATACTATAAATAGTTTCTAAAGAAAAATACCATAGGAAAGAGTTATGGCTTTAAGTAGGTACTAAAAGACTGAACAGATTGAATTTATTTTCTCTCTTTAATGGGATACTTTAAGACATAAAATGTGCTTATTGGTTATGTGAGCAGGTGTGTACCTGTGTGGATGTGTGCACGTACAAACTGATTATAGTCAGCAAAAGGAAAATGATGGACAGACTTTCTGAATTTTTGGGAACGCACATGCTTTTGTTTTCCAGGGTTGGCCTGTGCCTTTGCCATGCACCCATCTGTAAGATTTCACAAATAACCTTCTTGCTTCTAAAATCACCTTTAAATCAAAGAAATACAAGGATTATTTAGTTCCTGCAAAGGATTCTGCAACTTAGGGACATTTCCACAGGACTTTTTAATATAATTTATGAATATTTGCTAGCAACATAATTGTCTTTTCTGCTGACATTTTCAAAGCAACACTGTGATTTGTTGGGTCTCTGGAGAGTCCAGCTACAAAACTGATAATTATATTAAATATACATAGACAATAAAGAGTGTGTTTACATAACTATGCCCATAAATATCTGATTGAACAGTCATTGTTCTCAAACCCCTTTTAAGCAGCTCTCTAAGGATTCCAGTTCTAATGACATGATGGTTTAAAAGATGTTGCTCAGTCTTGTTCCATATTTAATTAACTTTCCTTTTTTAAACTTGTGATGGCAGAGACAATAACAAATAGCTCTGAAAAGAGAAAGCGCTTTGAAACATGAGTGAGGCCTTGTCAGGCTTTGTGCGGCACCAACAGGAGGAGATGGGCGTGTGAGCGTCGCTGGCCTGGGACCTCCGGCCCTCCCCTGGGATTCTATTATGAGGCCATTCAGAGCCCTCTAATCCCGTACACCTTCTCTCACACACATGCATCTGTGGATCCAGGCTTCGTGCACATGCTCTTGCATGTAAGCAGCTGCATCTCTAATGATTTCTTCCTCTGGAAACAAAAAGATGAAAGCAAATTGGAAAACCAGCAAGATTTGAGAAGCAGAGGCAGAGGCAGGGTAGTGTGGTGGAAAGAACAGTGGCTGGCCCTTGGCTCTAACCATTGCAGTTTGATCTTGGGTAAGTGTATTAATTTCTTACTGCTGCCTTAACAAATTACAAACTTGGTGGCATAGAACAACACTAAAGTCTTATCTTATACTTCTGGCGGTTGGAAGTCAGAAGTGAGCCTCATAGAGCTAAAATCAAGATGTCAGCTGGGCCGCTTCCTTCTGGAGGCCCTAGTGGAGAATCTGTTTTCTAGAGGTTTCCATATTTCTTGGCTCACACACCTTTCCACCTTCAAAGCTTTCAGTGGCCAGTTAAGTCTTTCCTATACTATATCACACCTCTCTTATCCGGACTGTCCTGCACCTGTCTTCCTTTTTTTTTTTTTTTTTTTTTTTTTTGAGAAAGAATCTCACTCTGTCACTCATGCTGGAGTGCAGTGGTGCGATCTTGGCAATTTTGGCTCACTGCAACCTCTGCCTCCTGGGTTCAAGTGATTCTCCTGCCTCAGCCTCCCAAGTAGCTGGGACTACAGGCATGTGCCACCACGCCCAGCTAATTTTTTTTTTTTTTTTTTTTTAGTATTTTTGGTAGAGACAGGGTTTCACCGTGTTACCTGGATGGTCTCAATCTCCTGATCTCGTGGTCTGCCTGCCTCAGCCTCCCAAAGTGCTGAGATTACAGGTGTGAGCCACCAAGGCCAGCCTGTCTTCCATTTTTAAGGACCCCTGTTACTACATTGGATCCATTCAGCGAATCTACAATGATGCCCTTATCTCAAGATCTTTAATCACATCTGCCAAGCCCTTCTACCTTGTAAGTTAACATATTCACAGGTTCCAGGGATTAGGATGTGGACACCTTTGGGGGCCATTATTCTGCCTACCATGGTAAGTCAACTAATATTATCTGTTAATGAGGGAGGCAGTATGAAGTAGATTTGTTCATCCAACAAATTAAGGTCTGCATGACACAATAGTAAATAAGATAGACTCAATCCCTGTCCTCAACAGAGCTTTCAGTATTAAGGGAGAGGGAAGCATTATCCAGAAAAAGTAAACACAGTTAATTTCGGCTCTGTGAAGGGCTACAGAAAGAAGTGTAAGCATAAGGAGAGTGTTTTACAAAGCAATCTGGCCTACCTGTAGGTGAAAGGGGCAGGAGCAGTCAAGGAAGGCTTCCTTGAGGAGGTGACATTAAAACAGAGACATAGGAAATGACTTGGAGTTATTCAGGTCAAGTGTGTGCAGAGGGTAGGCCTGGTGGAGGAGCTGATGAGGAGCTTTCAGTTACAGGGCATAGCCAATGTCCGCGTTTAGGCTAGGAGTGTGGGGTGGAGGAACTGAGAAGTGCCTGGGGCTAGCACATAGAGACAAGAAGGAGAAAGCTTTGCTGTCTCATCTATTGAGCTAAGGGAGGCAGTGGGAAGTTAAAGCTTACAGGCGTTTGGCCATAGGTCAGGCACTGCTCCACGAGGTCTATGTGGAGCTGATTCCTGTAAGATAGATACTATCACAATCTTCATTTGTAGATCATGAAACTGAAAGTCAGAGAAGCTACATGACCTCCCCAAGGTAACCCATCTGGCAGAACCAGGACTCACACTAGAGTGTGCCCTCAATCACTATGCAATCACTGTCCTGCTTCTCAGGCAGGATTGTGGGACCCGGACATTTGACGCTTATTCTAAGGGCGATTGGGAGCCATCGAGGAGTTTCAAACACCGCAGACAGAGTACTCTGGGTAATTGATTGGAGGCATCAGGCCAGGGAGGAAGCAGTAACTCTCAGGTGAAACAGTATCAGCCCAGTCTGCAGTGGTAACGCTATGGATGGGGAGAAATTGAGAAACTCAGTAAATATTGAGAGAGTCAAATTGACAAGTCTTGCTTATTGATGTGGGGTGAAGGACCGAAGGAGGTGTTAAAGATGATGTCCTTGCTTCCAGCCAGATTGTATTAGAAGGAGCCGTCAGTGCTATCCCTCTCAAGCAAAGGGCTCATGTGAAGCTGCGGATGACAAATGTAAACATGCTAAAACCATAAAACCATGGAGGAGCTTCTTACGTGAATAAGAAAATAAGCTAGGACTTACAGGTGTGAGTGGGTTTCAACTTCTCAATGAAAATTCAGCAGAATTGCTCTGTGGCAATCCTGCAGGAGATGAATCCTGCTCACCATCACTGCTATGATTCTGTGTTTGTGCTGAACTCTTTCTAATTGTCATCAATTATGATTCATTTACTTTTAGGTGTCTTGCTCGTCATAATATTATCATTTGTAAGTCTTTCCCTTTGCAGGCTGTGAGAATCTGTTGTGACATCTCAATAAAGCAGGATTCAATCAAGGTGTGAATGAATTGTTAATCTTGTTATAAATAGAAGGTACCATATGTCAGGATGTAAGGGATGTCTCCTTCTTTGTTGCAAACAGTGTTCCTGAAACTAAACAAAAGAAGTTTCGGAAATAGCTGGTTCAGCTCACGGAGCTTCCAATTATATAATGGCCAACAAGTCTCTGCAGAGGATTCCGATTTCTGGGAGTCATCTTCATACTTATTTAGAATCATCATTTGAAAGAAAAAATTAGTGTCAGGTTTGGGTATCAGAACCCCAGGGATCTCCAGTCCTCCTGATTTTGACTGTGGAGTTAGCCTTACAATTCTCTGCGTCTTCTGGAGGCACATCCGACGAGCTATTTGATCAAAATATCTTTTTCCTTCTTTACCTTTTCCCCGTGGTGTGCAGATTTAGAAAAACAGGGCTAAATTGACTGAGCTCCAGCCCAAACCAGTTCATGAAAAATATACTGTGAGTCTTTTTTTACACGTGCGCTCTCAGCGGTGAGGGCTCTGGCCCGCTCTGTCCCTGATAACACGTCCTAAATGTGCTCCTCAGCACCTGCGGCAGTGTGTTTTCTGAGGAAAGCCTGCGTGTGCTCAGAGGTCCAGCAAACGCCAGAACCAATAAAGCTTAAATTAGCATCCCATAATCTAGAGCTATTTCCTCTCTGCTCTTCCAGAGCCCTCCCCAATGCCTCCTCCTCCCCCAACTCCTAACCCAATCAAAATGTGTTTGTACCTTGTTCCATTTCTTCAGGGCCTCTCTAAGTGACTAGCTTGTTAGTTCAAAATAAAGTTAATGGCTAATAATAGTTCTCCCCCAGTGCCCAGTGGCATTTCCACTGAGGATCAATGTAGAATGGTGGAAAGAGCTTGGATTTTGGAATCAGCCATGTTTGGGTCCAAATGCTGGCTTTTCTATTCACTAGCTGAGTGTTCTGGCTGGTTTTTTGGGTGTTTGTTTGTTTTGAGACAGTCTTTCTCTGTTATCCAGGCTGGAGTGCAATAGCACGATCTTGGCTCTCTGCAACCTCTATTTCCTGGGTGCAAGCAATTCTCCTGCCTCAGCCTCACCAGTAGATGGGATTATAGGTGGCCGCCACCATGCCTGGATAATTTTTGTGTTTTTAGTAGAGATGAGGTTTCGCCATGTTGGCCAGGATGGTCTCGAACTCCTGACCTCAGATGATCTCCCTGCCTTAGTCTCCCAAAGTGCTGGGATTAGAGGTGTGAGCCACCGTGCCCGGCCTGGCTGTTTTTTCTAAAAGGTTTTTAGAAATTATAGCCCCATCTGTAAAATTGTGAGTCATACATCATGGAGTTGCTATGAGGATAAAAGAAAATAATGTGTGTTAGCAGCTAGTACAGAAACTGGCCTATTTATTGATAACTGGGCAGAGGCCAGATGCAGCCCCCTGGATACCCACCTCAGCCATCAGTCACACTGACCATCTGGAGACTGGTATTGTCATTCCCTTCTTCTCTCCAGCATTTTCTCCTTCCCCTCTTTCCTTCCTGCCTTCCTTCCTTCCTTTTTTTTTTTTCCTTTCTTCTTTCTTTTCCGGTGGTTCATTGAGCTCCAGCTGGCTTCAGAAGATGCTGTCTCATTTTTTCACTATTACTAATACAGGGTGCAAAGAGCATCATGGCACAAAAATACGAGAAGGTGGGAAGCGCCGTGCCTGGTAAAGAGCCATTTAGAACAATAGCCCTTCTGCCCCATCCCTCCAACATTCACTGTCAACTTGTTTCACAATAGTCATTAAAGACACGAAGGAAGTGTTGATAAGCTCCATGATTCATTGAAGGGCCAAGGTTAATTTTTATTTATTCCCAGGTCATCACAAACAGAGGCAGATGGTGGTGGCATTTCCTTCTTGCCGGGAGCTCAGATACTATCTGGACAGATTTCAGCAGGCTTTGTATCCGCTCCCTCTCAGCGCCACAGCTTTCCTGGATAAAGCCCTAGCCACCCAAACTGCAGACTGATTTTATTTAACCAAGATGACTTGCGGTAAGTAATTGAGGTCACTTGGACCTGGCTGGAGGAAAGCCAGCATTGCCAAGGAGAAGGGCTGACATCGTTTATCCTTCAGTGGCTCTTCCTTTAGAGGATTTATTTTTGGTGACCCATTTAGGAGGTAGCTTACTAAGCTGTGACGATCAGTTTATTGAAAAGTGACTTTCTTGGAATTTTACTAGTGTCAGGTGACTTTGGGATGGTTTGAAACAACAGATTGTGGCATCTACTTAGGTAGTACTATAGGAACGATTGTAAAGTCATATCCAGAGTTAATTGGTTTCCTGTTACACACGTGTAAGTAGACGATGTGGCTCCTACTTTCAGAGCTTACCTTCCAGGTGAAGAGGGCAGTCATAGCATATTCATAAATACCATGAGACTGTAATGTAGTGCATGGCTAGTGCATTTGTGGGCAGCGTACAAATGCCAGTCAAGTACCCATCCTGCTCCTTCAGGTTCACAGAAAACTGAGAACAGCACAGGGATGTAGATGAAGAGCAAAGAGTATCAGCTTTATTCCTGCCTGGATGGAATCCAGTAACTCCTTAAAGCAGAGCTTCCAGTTGGTCTGGAACCACAGAACAGCTTCCATCTGGCTTCCCCCAAGTAGACTTGGAGGTCTCTCTGGGGAGTTGGGTCTGCACATCAGACTGACCAGCACACAGAAGGGAGCAAGGAGCCAACTTGGGCCGAGCAACAGACAGATCAGAAAGCACCAAAGTGAGACCAAACTGAGGCCCCAGATTTGGCTCTTCCCTCTGTTAACGTGGCCCAGTGGTTGGCAGCTTCTCCCCATCTTACCAAAAATGTCACTTCTTTTCTGCAGAGAGGAATAAGTAAGAAGGTGAAGGGAAAGGTCAGCTGTTCCCGTGCGACTATTACTCCCTCCTGTGGGTGGGGCTAAGGTTTTTTTTTTTTCTTTTGCTATGGAAATGAGAGGACAAGAATGAGTATTTGTCTCTACGTTGTAATTTAAGAACACAAAGCGGGAGATCAGAAGGCATCAAGAATGGCGAGACTTAGAAGGATTAAGACTAGGAATCTGGACATATTCCCCCAGTGGGGCATGCTCTGGCTGTTCTGAATTAAACGTGGTGCTGAGTGGGAACCTGGCTAGGGGAGGCATGAGTGGTGCCTGGAGCATTCGGTGGGAGTTCACGCAACCAGACAGCCTCAGAGACGTCCAGGCAGCTGGGACAATCAAAGGGACGAACTATTGGCAAGCAGGAAATAATCAGAGAACCAGGTCGATCAGGAGGCAGGCAAAATAGCACTGAGGAGGTCTGACATCAAGTAACAGGATGGAGCTTAGGTCAGGCTGGGCAGGAGACGGGCAGGAGACAGGCAGAAACACAATTGTGGAGAAAATGAAACCCTGTAAGGACACTCAAGGTGAAGCTCAGGAAGAACGGGGCAAGAGAAGGGTCTCTACAGCCTGGGCAACATAGCGAGACCTCATCTCTACAGCAAATAGAAAAATTAGCCAGGCGTGGTGGTGTACATCTGTGGTCCCAGCTATGCGGGAGGCTCAGGTGGGAGGATCACTTAAGCCTGGGAGGTTGAGGCTGCAGTGAGCTACGACTGTGCCACAGCACTCCAGCCTGGGCAACAGGGCATGAACTTGTCTCAAGAAAAAAAAAAAAAAAAAAAAAAAAAAAAAACAAAGAGAAAAAGAGAGAGAGAGTGAAGGTGCTCTAAAAAAACCTAGAGCATCAGTCAGAAAACAAGCCAGAAGACAGTTTTTAGCCCCGAGGCACCAGGTTTGAGGGCATTGCAACAAGACTGATCTGATACTATTAATGACTACAAGCACTAAGGAATTAAAGCTCTAAAATGTCTTAACACAGTTCCTGTAACCCTTGAAGGACTCAATAAACATTATTATTTTATTTTTTGATTTGATTACAATTTTGTTATTTGATTAAAAATAAATTTTATTATTTTTATTATTTGATTAAAAAGCTGGAATTAACTTGAGTACTAATTTTATTATTTGATTGTATTGATTTTATTTTTTATTTGATTAAAAAGCTGAAATTAGCTTGAGTACTAAGTGAAGGCTTTCTATTCAAAACGTATTCTGAATGGTGGACTCTTCACCCTTGACACCAAAGGGGTGATCAAATCTGGGTGAACCCGGATAACTTTTGGCCTCTGTTACATTCTGTATCCTGTGAAATCCACCAAGAAATCTTTTTCGAGCTCTTACTGGCATTTGTTTGGCCATCATCTCCATGCTCAGGAACCAAATCTTGCTGAAATTTGTCTTAAATAGAAGTACTTTAAAGGCAGAAAATATATAATCCTGAATTTTCATGCCCTGAAGCTGGTTATGAGGAAGAGATGAACCTTAATAAAAATGTTTCCAGGGAGGATGGTGATAGCTGCTATCAGGTAAGCATCACCAATATTAATATCCCGTCTCACTGGGTTGTTTTAAAAATCAAATGTGATCATGTGTTTAAAATGCCTAGTGCAATGCTGGCACCCAGTGTGTGTTTATAAATGATTGATAACCTTTCATTTGATTTAAACGTAAAATTTCTAGGACATACCCTATCACCTCCCTATCTTATTATCGCTAACACACACACATACACACACACACAAAATGTGCTCTGCCACCAGCACATTTAATGACTAGCTGATGTTACAAAGAATAAAAAGTGGAATGTACATGATAGAATTGTTACGAAGATGATTTGTATAAGTAAAGGGCTTAGAAGAAAGGATGACTGACAAGCAGTAAGTGCTCTATATAAGTATTAGGTGCTGTTAGGAATAGTAGAAGTAGTAGCATCAAACTTCCTCGTTTCTGTGGCTTTAGGTCCTATCATCCACGATTAAATCAAATCCCAGGTACAGTCTGAACACGGTGTGTGGATAAGAAGTGGGTAGAAATTTAAGTTTAAATTTTAAACCTAACATAAACTTACTACTACTAATTACAACGAAGTAGTAAGTTTATGTTAGGTTTAAAATTTAAACCTAAATTTTCCAGTGATGACAACTACTAATACAAGTCATAGTAGTCATTGTCATAGTATTTTCTATCAGATGCCCTCTCTGTTGCTCATTGCCCTGCAGAGCAGAAGGGTAGATTTTGCGGACGATTCAGGAACGGAGAAGTTCACTCATATTGGCAGGAATGGATCCTGCCACGCTCAACGCAGGAACCCACCCCTACATCACCCTCATGTAGTCTAAGAAATCTCTCTGACAACAGACTCCATCCACAGTCCGCCGCATCTGAACCATGTTCACAGCCTTCCTTTTCCTACATCTGTTTACCATTTCAGACTTTAGATGCCATCTTTATGAGAAGTCGGGAGATGAAGATGGAATCTGGGAGAATTGTATTTTGAGATATTATTTAATTAAGGGATTCTGGCCGGGCGCGGTGGCTCACGCCTGTAATCCCAGCACTTTGGGAGGCTGAGGCAGGTGGATCACAAGTCAAGAGATCAAGACCAGCCTGGTCAACAAAGTGAAACCCCGTCTCTACTAAAAATACAAAAATTAGCTGGGCGTGGTGGCACGTACCTGTAGTCCCAGCTACTTGGGAGGCTGAGACAGGAGAATCGCTTGAACCCAGGAGGCAGACGTTGCAGTGAGCCGAGATCATGCCACTGCACTCCAGCCTGGTGACAGAGCGAGACTACATCTCAAAAAAAAAAAAAAAAAAAAAAAAAAGTGATTCTTTAGATGATTGCATGAGACGAGCTTTGTTAGACTGGTGTAAATCTAATTGTTATTTTTCCCTTCTACCCGACAGATGGGTGCTCATGAAAGTGATCAAATCAATTAATAGGAAAATGACAAAGCTACCAGTTCCCTGCACCCTTTGGTGTATGATGTTGAGACACCATGGATATGAACATCCAGGCTTTCACCATTTAACCTTATTCGTGTAGAAGAATCTTGGCTCATGGCCCCAGAGTGGTGACATTTTACTAGCTCCATTAATTAGCATCATATTTTGGTAACGGTTTAGGGTTCCCAGGGATGAATCATGTACACAAAAGAATAAAGAAAGTTAAATGAAGATCCGGAGATTCTTGTGGTTAATGTGCAGCTGTATGTTCCAATATCAATCGATGAAAACATTGTTGGATATTGTCATACTTTTGGAGCTAATGAGTCCTTGCTTTGTTTTCCTTGCCTCTACTCTGATTACCATCCCCAGAGGCAGGTTTCAGATGTGTCATAGCTGTAGGCAGGTCAGTCTGAGCTTGGGGAAAGCTTAGTATTTAATTACTTTTCCTATTTTTTGTTGACCTGGGATGACAAAAAATGAATGGGTTCATTTTTTGACTCACTGAACCCATCAGTCTCCCTTGCTGTAATCTGACTGATTCCTTCTTTCTCCCAGAATCCAGTCCTCTGTGTCCCATCATGTCCCCATTCTGATACTCCTGTGGTCTTTGATCCCCAGGAGTTTGGTTGAGAATTTCTCAAAGCTGCTGGCCTCTTGGTCTACCTGTCTGCATTGGCTGTGGCCAGTCTGTGGGCTCTTGTGGGCATCCCCTGTTTCCTCCTCAAGGACCAAAGTGTGCTCTTGGCCTGAACTTTGAAATTCAGGAATTTCCAGGTCCTTGGACATGATATCCAGGCAGACCAAATTTTGTCAGCAGGATCCACGCTGCCCAGAGCGTGGGTTGCATATTCGTTCATTAACAACACTTGCCCAGCACCCAGCGTGTACTAGCACTATGTGGGGTGCTAGCAATATAGCAGTGACAAGACAGTCACAGTCTCTTTCCTCTGTAGGGCGTTTGGTCCAGCTTGAAGATCAGGAGCCAGGTTCTGAACTCCCACTTACTCCTTATCCACACACCGTGCTCAGAATGTACCTGGGATTTGATTTAATCATGTACGGTAGGACCCAAGGACACAGAAATGAAGACGTTTCTACTCACAAATTCCGAGAAACAGGAGACAAGGCACTCCACACAGGCCACATGGGGAAGCACCAGGGTTGGTCGGGAGCAGAAGGAGCGAGGAGAAAACATGGAAAAGAATTTACTGTGTTTTTTCGAGGAGAATATGTGAGACCGAGTAAGCAGGCTAAGCAGGTTTAGCACTGGCTAGTTTGAAAAACTGTAGTGGGCTCAGGGGTGCTGGGGCTGCTCCTAGTTGTCAGGCACTAGGCCCTGGGGTGATTAGGGCAGGTGGAATGTGGTCCCAAACATAGAGTCCTGTGGGAGCCCAATAGAGGAGCTGGAGGAGGATGAGCTCCAATCGGTTGGTTTGCATATGAAAGGCGCGCTCCAGGTGAGTCATTTACCATCTCCAGGAATTTTAGCTAGCTCCGGGAGGGGCAGTCTCTCCAGGGTCAGCAAGGCCCCAGATGTCAAAGCATCAGAATTAAAAGACAAGCTTAATATACACTGCTTTGATGACTCTGAAAATGTGACATGAACTGTGTGCTCTGAACCAAAAGACTTATTCTGATAATTTCAAAAAAATGACAGAAATTCATCTTTATTAGCACACAGACTGTTTCTTCTGTCTGGACTTGACAACCTAAAGAACTACTACTAATTTTTCCTCTGCTAGCTCCTCTGTGAAGCCCTGGCTGAAGTCATGCGTACAGGTGAACACCTGGCTCCTGGACTTGACAGCACCTTTTAAATACTCAGAAGAAGGGGCTGGGTGCAGTGGCTCTTGTCTGTAATCCCAGCATTTTGGGAGGCTGAGGTGGGAGGATTGCTTGAGCCCAGCATTTCGAGACCAGCTGGGCAACATAGAGAGACCCCATCTCTACAAAAAAAGGACAAAAAATTACCCTAGCATGGCAATGCATGCCTGTAATCTCAGCTAATCAGGAGGCTGAGACAGGAGGATTGCTTGAGCCTGGGAGGTTGAGGCTGCAGTGAATCATGATTGTGTCACTGTACTCCAGCCTGGGTAACAAAGTGAGAACCTGTCTCAAAAAACAAATAATAAACCAAAAATATTCCCAAGAAGCATTTCTCACGTGGGTTATTGCTACTTGTTGGTTTCTCTGTCTCCTGATTATTTGTTGAACTCATTGGATGAAAAGATGATATCTTGATTCAATTCTGCGACACTAGCGGCCTGCATGACACCTGATAGAAAGACTGATGGTAAATAGAATCAACAATTGTTCTTTAAACTCTTGATTGCTCCTAGGCTGCAAAAGCTTTCAGGAACATTCTCCTAATGAACAGGAACTAAAATTTATTGAGCATGGATGGTACAGCAGACATGGTGCTGGATGATTCATATCCACGTGCAACTTGGCCTTCACAACAGCCTTATGTGATGGAGGCCGTTCCCCAATGTTACAGATTAAGAAATTAAAGTCCAAGGAGTTTGTTCCATGATTAAAGTCACACAGTGCTGAAGAACCCAGGACCCCACCCCCATTGCCTCCCAGCTGCCACTACTTCCTGAGCCAACCCCAACTCAGCCCCTCTCAGAGCACACATGGCCCTGAACCTCCTTTCTCTGTGAAGAGTTCCCCAAAGACTTTCTACATTGGCTCTGCCCACAGGGGAACATCCACTTAGGTGCACTTAGGGAAAGAGCCACCAAGTGAATTATGCAGTGGGGACCATTACCTCTATACTCCTATTACTAACTAAAGCATATGGTTGCTTAAACCGAGGTATTCCCTTCGGCTTATTACATTCATTACTTTCTGTCAGTTAGAGTTCACCTGCTTCAATTTTACCAGAACGTGTGAATTGCATATTTCATATATTACTTAGCAGGAGCCCACCCCAAGTCAATTTTTTGCACAGAATGACAGTTATAGGGAAGTTCAGAGATCTTATTTGGTCTTAGAAATGATTATCATTCTCAATGGAATGCCGAATAAAATGCTAATTAATAAATATTTAACGTTATTCTGTATGTAGAGACATAATTCTACATCAGTCTTTGATGCATAAATATGTATCACATAGATATATATATTCTCATCCCTTTTCTCATATAGTCTTTGATTTTGAATCATGCCCACACTCAGCCTTGAGACCCTGGGCAAGTTGTCTTACCTTTCTGAACCCCACTTTCCTCATTTGTAAAACGCGGCTGTCAAGTGTTCCGAGGTTGTTGTGTGGTTTTAGGGAGACACCTATGTAGTTCAGGTTCGAAATTTATTATTTTAACCACTAGCCCCAGAACTTCTCATTTGAAATTCGGAGCAAGAACTTTGTATAAAAGTATGTTGTTAAGCCTCTTAGGGTGGCGACTCCAAGGGTAAACACGTCTTCAAAAGCCAAAGCAACGAAAGGGAGCATTGAAAGTACTGTCCGTAAGCAAAGTGGAAGGACTCGCTTTTGCTCAACTGTGGGAAGAGGAGGGTGGTTGGGAAGGGTGCAGGACAGAGACCGTGGGGATGGTGTGAGGTTGGGCACCCAGTGCGGGGAGCAGCTGTGACCTCCCCAGCCACTGACTGAGGGACTCATTAGGTGCTGGTGCTAAACGTTGCACTAACTAAACGTTGTTCTGCCTCCCAGCTCACACTCCACGCATCTATTCTCAGGAGCGCTTCTGCAGGGGTGCCGTTTGCTGTGGGCAATCCAGTTGCCAGCTGTTCCCTTATTCTCTGGCTCCTGCTTATGTGACTGTGTTTTCACTGAGTGTCAGGCCAGTCAGGCCAGAGACAGGACTCATCCCCTGTTTACGCTCCCCATAAAGAGTGAGCTCACTCAGAAGCATTAGCAAGCACTGTGTCTTGACTGAAGATTTTGTGGAGAAGATAGCAGAAGAGGTTTAACATGGCCGAATCCTCAACAATAACCAAATCAAACCAAACCAAAGCAACAACAACACCACAAACTTAGGAATATGCTCTAGACCCATCTCATCTCCAAAGTCTGGACTTAGCAGCTACACCATCTGTTGCCTACTCGGGTCCTTTCTCCTCCAGAGGCCAGGGTTGCTGGCTCCTCCTACGGAAAAATGCAAATTCCTTTCCTTAGTTTATGTTCAGCAATTTAGGCAGCATCTTTTGCTATAGGAGCAGATCCTCGGACCCTCACTCCCCAACCCGAGTAGATTATCAGAATATTTCTTGCTCTATGGCTCATGTCTGTAATCCCAGCACTTTGGGAGGCCAAGACAGCGGAGATCACTTGAGGTCAGGAGTTTGAGACCAGCCTGGCCAACATGGCGAAACCTTGCCTCTACTAAAAATACAAAAACTAGTTGCGTGTGGTGGCGCGTGCCTGTAATCCCAGCTACTTGGGAGACTGCAGCAGAATTGCTTGAACCTGGGAGGCGGAGGTTGCAGTGAGCCGAGATCATGTCATTGCACTCCAGTCTCAGCAACAGAGTAAGACTGTCTCTATCTATCTATCTATCTATCTATCTATCTATCTATCTATCTATCATCTATTGTTATATATATATGAATACAAATATATATATAGATATAGATATTTCTTGCTCTAAAATGCAGCATTCTCTAGTACATTGACATTTCCCCCAACAGATTCTCTATGGACATTTAAAAATGGAGCCGATGTTTGTGTCTTTGGTACTTGCAGAACAGAGGCAGCCTGTGTTGCAGTGCGACCCAGGTGTCAGGCGGGGCCATGCTGGAGTGAGAATGGAAGACCCACTTTCTTCCCTCCCTAGATTCCCTGACTGCAGGAGCGGGGAAGAGGGTCAGATTTGAACTTCTATTGAGCATGGAATAGTAAAAGTGATCTTCTCTCCATCTGAAGAGCTGAGAATCTAATTTGGTATGACAGCAGTGCACAACACCTGGACCACAGTAAGTGTTCAATAAGTTAGTGGATCACAAGGTCAGGAGTTCTAGACCAGCCTGATCAACATGGTGACACCTCATCTCTACTAAAAATACAAAACAAAACAAAACACAGCTGGGTGCAGCGGTGGGAGCCTGTAATCCCAGCCACTCAGGAGGCTGAGGCAGGAGGATCGCTTGAACCCAGGAGGCAGAGGTTGCAATGAGCCAAGATCGCGCCATTGCACTCCACCCTGGGCGACAGAGCGAGACTCTGTCTCAAAAAAAAAAAAAAAAAGTACCTCCTCTTCCCCCTGCCCCAACCATGATTAACACTGCCTTCGCTCCCCACAACCCTGATCAAAAATTAGCCAAGACACTAAGGAACCAGGACTGTGATCAAAGAAACATCCTTGGGCTGAGATTGACATATACAGAAAGCCTTGGGTACATTTTGGGTACTTGGGTACTCACCCTCTTGTTTCCTTGAGCTAAATGGAATGATGATTCTCAATGGAACCCTCACAATTCTCTCTGGGAAGTTCGAATGTCTCCTGTAATTTAGCTAAACAGCTTCTAGGTATCACAGAGAAATTCGTAGCTCATGAAAGGAAAATGGATCCCCACGCTTTATTCTGGAGACCTTTTAACGTCCATCTGGGACTCCTCGGGGCCACGTGGCTCGCTCTGTTCCCCAAACTGCAGTGAAGGGACAGTCAACACGAGTTCTCACGCCATGCTGCTGCTCTGTTTACTGCTCCTTTATTTACATAAGTAGAGATTCAACATCCTAACATGTTTTGCAAGCTGTCATGACATGAGAAGCTAGTAATCTGCTATATTTTGCTTGCTAACATATTTTTGACATATTTTAGCTTTTGATTATAAGATTGCATCTTTGCCTGCTACCATCTGTCTCGATTCAATGGAACTCTGGCATTTACAAAAACAGTAGGGTGTAGTATTTCATATAGACGTGAACTCTACCAGAAACATGCTATTTCCAGTCTTAACCAATATGTCATGCTTTCACACGCAAAGTCTGAAATGTTTGATATCTTGCAAAATCCGCCAGGAATAAGGAACATATCTTCGCATCCAATTTGGCTGGGATGAGAAATATATTAATAAGGGGAAGGGAACAGTCTCCAGCTTCTAAACAGAGGTGGTCTTTTATGTGGTTTATATCCTCTTGACTATGCTTATCCTTTTATCAGCATGATTAAGATCTTCCATGGAAATACATCTTCTTTTAGACTTTTAATCTCTCAGCAGCCAACATTCTTGAGATGCATTTTCCAGTGTGAAATGGTTATCTGCCAACATTTGACAATCAGGCATTTTCCTCCATGATGTCCTTTTTTCGTTCGTATCTTTACTCATTTGGGCAAATTACCCCAGGTTTGACCCAAAGGATTAGCTTGGTCCCTGTCTCTGCTGACAGCAGCAGGAGGACTGTGCAGCACAGAGAAATGTGACATTGTATTAAAACAATGTTTTGGGGGAAAGTCCCCAAAAACGCACAGGCCTAACATGCATTTATTCAACGCCAAGCTTAAATGAATTTATTACGCTCCTGGATTACACCTCATAGGCCAAGAAGCTGTCAACTATTGACATTTTCTTTTCTCTCTGGGTTCTGAGTTGAGTGTAAATATATTTGTCATGGGAATATATCGTATGCTTGGTTCAGTATATGCTCATTTCATCGGAAGGAAAGCTCTTATTATCTGTAATCACAGTCAACATCTTTGTTGTTTTGAGGAAAGAATGGGCTACAGCTTGAATTTACATATAGATCTGGTACCTTTCCAGATGCAGTTTTGCGTGCTGTTTTAACCATTTTGAATATGTGTAGCATGATCTGTTTCTAGTGCAAGACTTTGTTTGTGGTAGAGAAATACTTTTAGTCAGTTGGGTGTGGACCACATCTAGTTGATTTTCTGCCTTGCAGCATGCTGCTGACTGTTCAGGAGCAGCCAATTGCAGGATCTAGGTGCTAAACACATCAACTGAAATCACCATCAATGAAGAGGCCAAAGAGGAAGGCATTATGACTTCCAACTTCAATATCTCATGGCTAAAAGTCAAGTCCAAGCTGACCCGGGTCCCACATGCTCTTCCTTATCTGGTTTATGAGGATGGTGGCAACTGTTGAACAAGGAGAAAAGACTGAGTCTCTGGGTAATTGTAATTGTGAATTTCTGAAGAGCAGGGATCTTGGTCATACCTCTTTATCCTTTGTACCTGGCTCAGGGTAGGCAAATAACGCATGTGTGTTGAACTAAGATAAACTGAGGACCATATTCAAGTTAGTAATTGAACAATGTGTGCTTTATTGAACTTCTATTAGGTGAAATCACCAAAGATAGGTTAAAAAATAAAACCAAATAGAGAGTAGATTCCTCATCCTCGAAAAAGTTGTAATCTAGTTTGAGGATAAATTAGTTTTGTTTCATTGAAGACAAATTAGTTTTGAAGGAAATCATGAATTGCTAAGCTAGGTTGTAAGTGCAACAGGCATTCAGAGAAAGGAGATAATGTGGCAAATTAGATTTTATGAAGGAAGAGGGGCTTTATCTGGGACCAGAAGACTGAGCAGGACTGGGTAACTGGAGAGGAGGAAGGAAGAGTTTTGTACAGAGTAGGAATCAATAGAAGGGAACAATAAAAAAAGGAATGAATTAGATGTGCAAGGGAGGATGATGGAGCATGATGATGGGGCTTGATTGGCTTAAATAGGCTGAAGCAGGATAAGGTATAAGAATGGTGTGCAGAGCTAGACAAAGTTAAGACACTCTGGAAAGTCAAAGGAATATTCAACTTTTGGTGGAAGATGAAGACCGTTATTCTAGACTCTCATAGGTAGGAGACATGATAAAAAGTGTGGTTTTTAGAAAAATTACAAGGGATTGTACAGAGGAATCAGAGGGGTAAGAGGTTACAATAGAGAAAAGGCAGTGATTCTAAAATGGACAGAAAAAGAGCCTGGATTAAATAGACAGTAACAGTTAAAACAAAAACTTTTCTCTACAGGTCATCTAATACGTTTCAGGTATTTCTAGCCACTGATGATAATATCAGCAAAATGCTACAATAATTTATAAGTATACTTATCCTCAAATTAAAGAAGGGAAAAGGGGCCTTAGAAAAAGCAAAGTAAGTTGGTCTAGGCTACATAGTGAGTGGCAAGAAAAGATCCAAACTTCATTTAAACTGCATTACTCTGGGAGTCATAGGTATTTATTAAATGAGCAAATGATGTGAAGTAAGTGTTTTATAAAGATACACGGTGGCCATATACAAGGGGGATAAGGGGAGAGAGACCAGAGGCAGGCAAATGATAAGGGTGCCCCTAAGGTCTTATCATTGGAAATGGAAAGGAAAGAACAAACATAGAAATATTGCCAAGTGAGAACACGGGAGTTGGTGTCTGATGGACTAAATGATTGAAAGAGGAGAAGGAGAACTGGGAAAGAACAAACAAACAAACAAACAAAAACCAGGAAGACTGGGTGGCTACTGGTGACCTTGGCCAATGCATTTTCAGGAAGAGGACATTGCTGATGGATGGAAGCCAGCCTGCAGGTGAGTCAGGAGCGAGTCAGTGGTCAGGAAATGGAGGATGTGGGGAAGACCACAAATTTGAGAAATTTGGAAGAAAATGAAGGAAATAAATAAAACAATATTGTAAAGAGGCTTCAGGGTCAAGCAAGATTTTTTTTTAAAGAAGTGAAGAAACCTGAGTGCATTTGAAGACCAAAGGAAAGTATGCCGAGGGAAGGAAGACACTGAAGGAACTAGAGAAAGAGGGACCTCTGTACGTCGAGGGGGTTAAAGCAGCAGGAGGGGATAGGTTAGAATGGCAGGACTGCCAATAGAACTCTGCATGATGAGGAGAATGTTCTGTATCTGTGCCATTCCATATGGAAGTCATGGACCTCATGTGGCAACCAAAGACATGAAATGTTCCTAGTGAGACTGAGGAACTGAATTTTTTATTTTGCTTAATTTAAATTAATTTAAATAGCCACATCTTTAATTAGCTAGTGGCTACCATATTGGATGATGTAAGAGCCTCAGGGAACCAAAGGCTTTGGGACTAGACTCTTCCACTGACTCAGAAAAAGACAGCAGAGAGGGAGAGAAACCAGTGCTGTTCATACTCAGGAGAGGAAAAATGTGTTTGCCCCTCCCAGGTGACCTTGACTTTTTGGTTATACCTTGGTGATAGTCACATTATGAGATCATTAGATGAGGAGAGACTTTGGAATGTTCACATCCCCACGTGGATGTTGTGGTCTGAATCGTACCGTCTGCATCAACCAGATGAGTTGAAGAATGGCCAAATCTCACATGGCACAGAGCATCACCCTCTGTCTGCAGCCCTTGAGCAAGAGCTCCTTGTTCATGGAACAGAGATGGACAGGACTCTGGTAGGTTCCTTGGGATGGAGGTCATTTTGGAATGGGGCTTTCGGGTTTCTGAGAAGATATTGCTCACAATAAAGCCATCCTCTGATTTTCTATCCTGCATTCTGCTCCCACATCTCACTCTTACTTTGGATCTAGGTATTTTAAAGCCAAAAAGAGGTGATTCCCCTCAGAGTGATTTTTCTTAGACTTAGTTGATGTTCTCTTGAAGAATTCCCCACCCTGAGAAATGAGTGTATGTTATTCTCCGTTTTCTGCAGGTAAACAAAGAGAGAGCCCGAAATCAACATCCGCGGTTGCCCTGAGATAGCGTCGCCCGTCATTCCGCTGGTGCGCCCTCCCTGAGATGGTGGCGTGTGTTGTTTGGGCTGTTTTTCATAGCCGCCGCAGCTGGGAATTCAAGATGCTATACTTAGGCAGAAGTCCATGAAGGAATTAATTGATATGAGCCAGAAGTTGATTGCCATTTAAGTACTCAGCCTCCACCATTGCCAAGTTTCCCTCTTTGCAGAAAGAACTGAGCTTGCCTGCAAACTGGCTCATTCAGGATGTGAGCACAAGATGGAATTCAACCTTTAATATGCTGCAACACCTGCTTGGAAATAAAGGGGCTCTGTGCTTTTCCCCCCAAGGAGTTGACAGCTGACTTCATTACAGAGGAATCTGGCAGAGATGGTCGAGGCCACTCTGCAGTCTCAGGGGGCACTCACCCAGGAATGCAGTGCCAACCAGACCTGAGCTTTGGGACTCTGCCAGGAACCCATGCTGGCCTATTTTAGCCTAAATCATCCCTCTTTCTTGAACTCCAGTTTTCAGTGTCTTTGGTAGGCGCTTCCTCCACACAAGGGAGGTGGTAAGTGTCTCTGGCCTGCTGAAGTTAAATGGAGAAGCATTTGCAGGTGTTCTATAATGGGATCTGGATTTCCAAGCTTCCTTTCTCAAGAGTTCTGCAATGTCGCACCCCAACAGGCACAAACAGACACAAAGTCAGGCTGCCATGCTCTACAGAGCAGAACTTGAGGGTTCACTGGAGTCCTTGTCCATGTTCTGAAACTGACCCAGAGCTGCTCTGGGAAGCCTAGCCCAGCCTGTGGGGGTCCCTAGAGGGTCTCTGGCGCTGTGACCTTCCATTGGGGCTGGAACACTGGTTATGCTTGTCAGTTTTCAAAGTAGAATGTCAATCTTGTCACCCATTTACATGATTTCTAAAGCATATTAATCTGGCCCCCATTCACAACACAGAATTTAGCATTATCTGACTTGCGTCAGAGAATATTAACTTTCTATCATTTGTGATCCTTTATCACCCCCAAAAATCTGTCTGAAATCTAAATATCCAGAAATAAGGGCAGCCTCATATAGAACACATCCATTCGCTGGATTACTCAGTTCAGCATTAAGCAATGTGAAGGTCACAGAGCAGCTTCAAAACTGCATATAATGCTAATTGAAAACAAAGCACGATTTGAACTTTGATATACAAAAGTCATATCGTTCTTTTAAAGCAAACATTTCAAATGGGCTGGAATGAGAATAATTAGGAAAAAAAGAAAAAAAAAGAAAAAACAAAAAAAACAACAGTTGATGCCAGAGGTCAAAACTGGCAATCCAAGATTCAAGCCTGGCCTGAAAGTGTGTCTCATATGGCCCACACAGTGGGGGCCAGCAGAGTTTGAATAAAAAAAAAAAAATGGAATAGGTTGCCAACATTTGGAAATTGGAACATAGCATGTAGCCACCCGGATTGCTGGCTCCTCGGAAGGCACAAGGCAATCTGGCACCAGGAGCCTGTTTCCCCGCAGGCAACAGTGGGGCAGGGGAGGGGACATTTGCTCTCCAGGTTGCTAGAGGCCCCCGCGCCAGGTTTCTCACTTGCTGAGTCTATAATCCCTGGATCAGGTGTAAGGGTGATGGGATTCTGGGTTATTTCTTCCTTTCTCCCTCTTCACAGATTTGCTATTGGTTATTGTGTTACTTCAGGGTTAAAATAATCATGAAATGCTCCATTGTAAAAATCAGTGTTGAGGAAAGAGAGTCTAAGGCCCACACCACTTCTCTACTCCTTGAACGTTCTTGTCTAATTTCTAGTCTTGAGTCAGGTACACTCACCTGAGAATGTCAGCTACAGAACCCAGTGGTTCTTAAACTTGGCCCCCTTAGAATGAGCTGAGGAGTTTCTGATGTCCAAGTTGTGCTCTAGACCAGTGGTCTTCAACCTTTTTGGCACCAGGAACTGGTTTTGTGGAAGACAATTTTTCCATGGACCAGGGTCACGGGTGGATGGTTTCAGGATGATTCAAGTGCATTACATTTATTGTGTACTTTATTATTATTACATTGTAGTGTATAATGAAATAATTATACAACTCACCATAATAAAAAATCACTGGGAGGCCTGAGCTTGTTTTCCTGAAGCTTCTAGATGGTCCCATCTGGGGGTGATGGGAAACAATGGCAAATCATCGGGCATTCGATTCTTATAAGGAGTTCTCAACCTAGATCGCTTGAATACAGTATAGGGTTTGCGCTCCTATGAGAATCTAAGGCTGCCGCTGATCTGACAGGAGGCGGAGCTCAGGAAGTCATGTGAGTGGGATGGGGTGTGGCTGTAAATACAGATGAAGCTTGGCTCTGCTCCCTTGCCTGCCACTCACTTCCTGCTGTGCAGCCCGGTTCCTTACAGGCTACACAGACCCATAATGGTCTGTGGCCCTGGGATTGGCGGACCCTGCTGGAGACCAATTAAGTCAGGATCTCTGGGGTGGGACTCAGGCAATGGATGTTTTTAAAGTTCCCCAGGTCCTTCCAATGTAAAGAAGTTTGGGCCATTGCAAATCACATACAACTTTACATTAGAGCAATTTCTCAACCTCTGTACTATTGACATTTTGGGCCAGATAATTCGTTGTTGTGCGGACCTGTCCTGTATGTTATGAGTTTAGCAGCATCTTAAGCTCTAACCATAGATGCAATAGCATTTCTCCAGATAAGTAAACACTGTATTAAGTCATAAAATTATGGTCAGGAACAGTGGCTATTATATTGGTCACCTACCCTTCTATAAGGCCTTGGAGGAATTTCTTTTGGAATTAAGTGCTAGGGAAGCATTTTCTCTCTTGAGGAACTGATATATTCCTTCCTTTCTGGATGTTTTCCCCGCTTTACTACCAGGAAGCTCCAAGTTAATGCTAAAATGCACTCAAAATCAAAACTGAAGCATAAAACAAGGCAACTACTGTAGTGTTTTTTCTCCCCTCTGACTTCACAAAATGCTGATTTTCCTATTAATGTTTTGCTCATCTTTAAGTTGCTTTTTTATATCCTCAGGGAAGGAGGTAGGATGTAAATATAAACAAGGTAACAAGCCAATGAGGGGAATGACTGCTCCAAGCACCGTTCAGTATTTATGACCCAAAGAACGGCTGGTTCTAAGGCGGAAGGACCTGCTAAGTAGGAACTACCTCCTAATTACTGGAGGATCAACCAGTTTTATGGAGCAAATAATGGTCAACTCCTCCAGCCTCCCGGCTTTGTCTGGAAAGAGGCTGAACTGCGTCTCTGCTGAAGGAGCCTGATGCCCAGTCGTGTGGAGGCTTCTAGGGAGAATGGCAAACACAGCCTCTGATGCGTCCTAAGAATTCCAACTCCTGGTTTTCATACTACAGTCTGAGAAGTCTCTGAGAGGCAATGTTGTTAAAGGCAACTTGGGATATATCCCCGGGTTGACACATAACCTGCTTTCTGTAAATACAGAGCAGCTTACCTTTAGTAAAATATAACTCACTCATTAATAACCAGACGTTTTAAAGCTTTTAAAAAAAATCATTATTAAGCACGACTATTTCATTCTAAATGCAAAATCCTGAATGGACCAGAGATCTTAATTTTTAAAAAATATAGCTGAGTATTTTAATTATAGATGTACTTGCATATTCTCAGTGTACTTCATTATTTATGTAGCTGGTGAAAAAGCTTTTTAATTAAATAGCATGCTGGCAATCCATTGTGAAATGTATAGATGCAGGTTTTCCTAGCATTATGAAGCTGAATACAGATGTTCGCTAACTTATGATGGATTTAGCCGGATGTAACCCCATTGTAACTTGAGGAGCTACTGAATGTGTATTACTTTTGCACCGTGATAAAGATACTATAAGCTGGGTCAGGTGCGGTGGCTCACGCCTGTAATCCCAGCACTTTGGGAGGCCGAAGCAGGTGGATCACGTGGTCAGGAGTTTGAGACCAGCTTGGCCAACACAGTGAAACTCCGTCTCTACTAAAAATACAAAAATTTAGCTGGGCATGGTGGTACCTGTAATCCCAGCTACTTGGGAGGCTGAGGCAGGAGAATTGCTTGAAGTCGGGACATGGAGGTTGCAGTAAGCCGAAATTGCGCCACTGCACTCCAGCCCGGGTGACAGTGCGAGATGTCATCTCAAAAAACAAAACAAAACAAAAAAACAATAAACAAAAAATTGTAAGCTGAACCATTAAAAGTTGGGAACCATCAGCACACACACACACACAACATTGTGGCCAGCACACATACTTTAGTCACTATAAAATACTTGTTTCTGAATGATCTTAAAATTCGACCAAACTTTTCTTATATTGCTAACGTAATAGTGTAATTTGCCACCACTCCACTTGATTACTTACGTTTAATGTATTCGACTACCTTGGAAATAGGGTAGGGTAGTGGTTCTCAATGTGTGGCCCCCACACCATTGATATCCCAGATGGTATCAGCATCATCTGGGAACTTCTTGGGCACAGTTTTGAGGCCCACCCCAGGCCGACTGAATCAGCAGCTCTGGGAGTTGGGCCCAGCACCCCAGGATGTACTAAGCTCTCTAGGTGATCCTGGAACAGGTTAAGGCTCGAGAGCCACGGGATGGGGGTTATGCACTGTGGCGATGGTAATCTCGGTTTCATCAGTGGTTCTCCCGGTGACACGTGGTCACAACAAAGTCAACTGTTCCCTGCTTTTAGCTCCCCACCAAAAAAGTGCTGTGATGATTCTTGTTTGTTTAAGGTTCAAAGATCTCAGAGCTTAGAAGAGGTCAAAAAACTCACAGTGGCTTAAATATTTTCAGCATAGTTTGCATGAAGGTTGCCCATGATTACCAGGTCTTTACTTACCAATTTTGACTAAACATGTATATCAGGGTTCACGTTACACATAGCAATTCTCTTCTTTCAAAAAACAAAAAGAAGCTCTGAAATTAGACCTCCTACTTATTCACCATTGGATGGCAGGCTGTAGCGGAGGCAACCTTCCAGAGATGCCCCACGCCTGGGTGAAGGCTGACGACCAGGTTCTGTTACCTTCCCCGGGCTGGAGGAACCAAGGCCAGGAGGTGAAGGAACGCCCATCGGGAGGCAGTGCCAGAACTACAACAAACAACCATCTGACTCCTCGCTCTGTGCTTTGTCTTCTGAATGAACAATGCTGCTTCTTAAGTACACATAAGCCAAACTGCCTCTCAAATTGCAGCCATCTACTTTGAGTTCAGATTTGCACAGCATGACATGAATTGGGCTGCAAATTATGCAGAAAACAGCCATCACATCCATCTGTGATGTCAGAATCCTCAAGTACAGTGTGACCTGTTAGTATGTGACAGAGTAGAAGGATACTGTGTCTGCTTCCTTCCCTATGAAGAGTGATGAATATCCTTCCAGATGCATTTGGCCCAGTGTGAAAGGTTAAATATGATTGAGGTAATGCCTGTGATACGCTCAAGAGCAGATTTCACATCCAAGGGTGCAGGCAATTAGATTTTTTTTTTAATGATGTAGTAACTAGAGAAAGAAAACACACAAATACACTCATACCTAATGGTAAACTGAATTTATTTCCTCTTGGAAAACAATTCCAGTAATCTCCAGGTTCAGACCGCAGAGTAAACATTAATAACAGTAACATACAGGTTAGTTCAACTGATTCAAGAATTTGGCTGCGTGAAATCATTAAGGAAAACCTTGAACACTCAAAGCTTCAAATGTATCCAGGAAAAAAAATTCTTTGACAGTCTACATAACAACTATTGCATATATAGTGATGCTACCTGTCACATTGCAAGGCTTACAAATATATATATACGGGCCTTATCCAGCTGTGGGGTTCTGTTCTGTGAGAACATCTCTTCATGGTTTGCAAGAATCTTCAGCAATAAAAAATAGTCTTAGATTTAAGCGCTGATATACCAAAAGAGAAATTCTAGGCTTAAGTGTAAAGAAAAGGAAGTCCAACCATAGTCTCATGTATAACAGTTGTTTTTAATCTTTCTTCCTTAAAAATACTTTATCTTAAGCCATTTTGGTCATACGTCTTTTTTTTTTTTTTTTTTTTTTAATCTTGCCTGAATAGGGCCCAAGTCCACTTGTCTTTATAAGACCATTTTAGTATCAGACGACATAATACATGTGCAACACTTTATATACAAGGGGTCTATCCGGTGCGCAAAAGTTCAAACACATGAACATCCAACAGTTTTGATAATACAAGTTTTATGGTACAATACAATGTTTCTGAATAATATACATTAACAATGAAAGTTTCGTGCAAAGAGTAAAACATGTTCCCTTTTTGTGCCACAAAAGCAATTCTCCTTGAGAGACTGTACTTGCACTAACTGCTGTGTTGGGTCATTGTATGATTCTGTAAATAACAAAAAAAAAAAAAAAAAAAAAAAAAAAAAAAAAAAAAAAGGGAGAGAGGGAAAACAAACTTCAGTGATTTCATTTTCATCAGACCAAGCATATATACATGTAATTAATTCATAATGACTTGAACAATGAGCTTCTGCCCTCTGATGAATAGTGCTCATGCGTGCCCTCTAATGCTAAAAAAAAAAAATAGAATGCTCCTTTCCCAGGGAGAAACAGACCCAGAGATCTTCTGAACCTGCTGCCACTCATGAGGGCCTGGAAGGAGAGGCCAGGGCAGGAGCCTCCTTACTGTGAGATGGCTGGCTGGCACCTTGCCTTTTCTCCACCTCTGCCATGTCTTTCTATAATACCCTCTCACCATCCATCATCTCTTCTTATCAAGATAGGACCCAGTGTTCAAGAAGCAGGTAGCACTGTTTTAACAGTTTTATGTATCTGTGCATGACTTCGATTGGTTACACACGCCTCTGTTCCAATCCCTCCGAGACTGTAACATCTTGACAACAGGGGCTCTATCTGCCCCTGAATATGGGTATGAAATGCCAGAGTTACCTGGCAGATGATGGACAGTGGCAGCAGCGCCCCTGCCAAGGGTGGGCTTCGGGCTGTGGTCATAGCGTGTCTCAGGAGCAGATTATAGTAGCCTGCCATGTCTCCCCAGTCCCCAGATGCTCTTTCTCAGCTAACCAGCCTGCACTGTATATTGGTGGTCTCCGCTTGTCTATGCTAGCATGTCCCCTTTCTGAGTGAACACCCTCTTTCCAAATTGTGAGAGGGTAACTGGGATTGCTGGGCAACTCAGGACCACCAGCCATGCTCTGAGGGTGGACGGCAGGTGGGAAGGCTCCAGAACCAGGCCTGGAGGATAGTCACAGATCTGCGGGATATTTGCTTGGAGCATAAGTCTGGAGATGGCCTGATCTCCACTCTCCTCCTCTGCGCTTTCCTGGAGCCATATTCTCTCACTACTCACCTGTATCCCCTGACCCTAATCCCTTCTTATTACAACCTTGGGGCCTAGCTCAAAATATCACCACTTTCATCCTCACCCCATCTAAAACTGATCTCTCCCTTCTCTGATTTCCTGCTGCACTTTATACTGCTTATATAGGATGCATCCTAGGTCTTGTCTCATGATTATTTGTAGGCCTGGCTCTCACCCACGCTGGTAATTCTCATGTTCATTCATTTATTCATTCCTCTACAGGCATCTATTGGAAACATACATCAGCACCTGGCACATGCCATAGCGCTGCAGTGCTCAGGAAAGAGGGATTGGCTATCTCAGTGACTGGCTGGCAAGGCAAGGGCTGCTGGAGAGGAAGGGCATGGTCCTTGCCTTCATGCCTTCAAAGTGCTCACGTCTAAAGAAGGTCATGTGGGCACATAACCGTAAAGCAAGATGGCAAGCAGTCTATTAGAAAAGAACACAGAAATGTCACGGCCACACCTAAACCTGCCTAGCCCTTGGGGAAGGGTTCACAGTGGATCCAGCACACTGACAGCTGGAAACATCAGCAGAGAGTACAGGGAGGGCACGCTAGGCCAAGGGACCCACATGGGTCAGGGCAATGAAATAGGAATATGCAAGGTACGTTTGCAGACCTGCAACTTGTTTAGATTGGTTGAATTCTTCTGGAGAATGTTCTGAATCAACAATACTCATGAGACGTGAAGATGGAGCTGGTTTGGGGCAAGAATATGAGCAGTCCTTTTCTACCTTGCTAAAGAGCTCAGACTGTCTTGTAGGTGAAGGGAGCCACTGGAGTATTTTAAGCAGAGGGATTCATCTTAGAGATGTTTGTTATCTCTTCATCCTTTACAGCAACTAGCAAACTGCCTGCTCCCTGAATACAGGCTGAATGACCAGAGGTTCAACTGAGAACCAATTGGGGCTAGGTGCAGAAGTGGGGGAGCTGGGAGCCTTGTGAAGAGGACTTAGGTCTTCCTTGTTCCATTTTACATTTAGCTCATTTTTGAAAAAGATGGATGACAAATCATGACGGAGAACAGTATTTCATTCTCCCTTATTTAATCCATATCTTAATAGTCTCGGCCTCAGAGTGAATACAGGAAGTAGCAAATTGTTTTTATGCCAGCTCTTTTATCGGTATATTGATTTTTAATACTTCTGCAAAGTACTTGTCACCAAGATGTAGAGAGAAAGGGTAATAAAAGTACTCATGAGACCAAAAAACTTTGCTATTTTCTTAAAAATCAACATGATTCTGTTCAGAAAGGTTATAAACAATAAAAGTTTGATTACTCAAAATACACCACGTGTAAGCCTTCTTATATCTTTTGCTATCTCAGAGTCAAGTTTATAGAAAGGTTTTTTATTTTTAAAAAGTCCAAAAATAATGACCAAACAAGTACAAGAAGATACAATACAGATTGAGCATCTCTAAATGGGAACATCCAAAATCCAAATACTCCAAAATCTGAAACTTTCGAGCACCGACATATGACATATAGGTGACTAAGCTAGTGACACCTTTGCTTTCTGACGGTTCAGTGTACTCAAACTTTGTTTCATGCACAAAATTATTGAAAATACTGTGTAAAATGACCTTTGGGCTATGTGTATAAGGTATATGAGAAATATAAATGAATTTTGTGTTTAGACTTGGGTTGCATCCCCAAGACATCTCATTATATATATGCAAATATGTCAAAACCTGAAATCGAAAACACTTCTGGTCCCAAGCATTTTAAAAAAGGAATACTCAACCTGTATTTGCCTAAATGAAAGGACTCTGACAGAAAGATGGGTGTTTTTCTCTTCTTACCAAAATCAAAGTTAAAAAAAATCAGTTTCATAACATTATTTTCAAATGTTTAAGTGCTTATGATGGACGATCCACATGTGATTGGATTCTAGGGGTTAGTGAAAGAGTACACAGTGCAGTTTTCCTGGTGGTTTTATATGTGCTCATATCAAGATGCTACAAAACGAGAACCCAAAACAAACGGCCCGTAACAGTTGGCAATGGTTGTGTGTTGTATGCTTTCATCCTCAACCAAAGCCATACAGGTCTCTTCAGAGGTGCAAGGAACATGAACAAATACACACACATCACTTACTGCAACAGACTGAAGTTGTTTCATAAAGGAGTTATGTTTCGTATATAAGAGAGAGGAATACAAATCATTTGTGAGAAGGATAAGGGTATGGCTTGTGAAATTCAAAAATAAAGCAACCCAATGTAAGTAATATCAACATAAGAAATCTGGCGTGAGAAATGTAAAGGCAGGAAGTCCTCTTGCTTTGGAGATGCCTGCAGACCACAGAGGTCTCTTATTCTCATTTTCTTTGGTTTCCCCTTTTTCGCTCCAGCCCAACAGAGAGCTATGGCAGGGTCTCCCCAGGCCTGGCTGTCCACCACTGGCAGTGACTCTCATGGCGGAAGGCAGCATGTTCCTAGAGGTTCTTGGGCAATGGATATATTTGTATCGGAAACAACCCCGCCATGGGATTCTGCTCCATCCTCAAGGGCTTGCCTTTGCCACCTTTGAGGATCTAGGGGACATGTCTGTTCTCCTCCCCCACGCAGTATTTCAAGTCCACTGGAAATACAAATGGCCTCATTTCATCTTCTGGGGGAAGGAATGGAATATCTGAGCCATGGTTTATTCGACTGGCTTTTAGGCCTTGAGGAGAACAGACGCGAAGTCCTAGTCTCTGGACTTGACTAAAGATTCTCTGACTAGAAAAACAAGAAGTTGTTTCATGGGAGCACTCAGTGTTTTTTGTGTTTTCTGACGCTCATAGACATTATTTCTTCAGAAAGGGAGACAAGAGGCAAGAGGGAAGGATTAAAAAGTAGACAGCAGAAGCGCCAAGCAAAGAGAGGGTACGCTCTGAGGCCCACTTTGCTCTCCCCCTGGCTACTTGCCACACCACAGAACCAGTCCTGAGACAGCAAGGACACAAATGCATATGAGCAGAAAGCAGGAAAGTGCTGCCAGGCCATCCACAAGCAGCCTTCTCTCTGTGCAAGAGTTTTCAGCTCTTTAGGTCCAGAGGAAACCACTACACTAGAACAAAGCAGTGGGTAATCTCACCAATTTTACACAGCAATTCACAGTCCCTAAAGTACTTTAATGCAATGACGGGTTATGAGAAAAACTATCTGTTCCAATGAAGGGAAAGTGTTTTACATAATCGAGAAGAACATCAGTGCAACATCGGTGCATCGGTGGAGGTGGGGGGTGAAGACACAAAAGGAAGTAGGAAGAGAAGAAAACTTCTGTAATCCCACAGAGAGCCATATTGTACTCTGCAAAAAGCCATCTCCTGGAGACCCCATGTCTAAGTAACTGAAAATTGCAAACCATTAATCCCAGTTATGAACAGTTGTTTTACACGAGGGGGGTTTGTGTTAAAAAAAAAATCAAATCCACAACATACCTTAAAGCTTAAAAGAAGATCCATCTAGGTACGATACCTTAATAGCGAGGTTTCAAAAGCACTTTCTTTACTGGAAAGGGCCCCATTTGGAAGGAGTGGGCTGTATGTATTTTTTTTTTTCTCTATAAATGTGAAATTAAACTTAGAAAGCTAAAAAACAGATGAGGGCCTTAAAAATTCCCTTCTAGCACTATGTATTTCTTTTTAAATATGAGATGCCTTTCATTTTACAAGACTGGAATTCTCATTTTGGGCTTGGCACTCTAACAAATGATTAATTCAGCCTCCTTTTTCTCTGAGAGCTGACCACATTTACTGGTCAAACAGTTTAATCCTATTTAAAATGCAATCCAAGAAAAATATTTTTAAGTAAAAATAAAAATCCATGATCCTTTGAAACTGTTCACCTTGGCTAAAGACATTCCATTTTCCTGCAATCTTGATGGAAATTTGAATTTTTGCACCTATATCAATGATGAAATTCAGCTTTGGAGGAAAGCCAGGGGGAACCTATCTTCCCAGGGCTGAAAAATTAAATTCCCAACCCCAAAACTTATGCCCGGAGATTGCCTTCACTTTTCTAATTCTTTGGCAGAGACCATGTCTCGTCTGTGCTTTGTAACACTCTGCTGGCATCGGCAAAATGTTACGTATCAATGGTCATAAAAACAAAAACGGCATTTGAATGGAAGTTTTGTGAAATCTGTTGATTCAAAGATGTTAATCATTTTTACCATGACTTGTTTATTTATAGCCTTTTGTTTCAAACAAATTCTGACAAGCTTTTAAAACTCAAAGAGCCAGCATGCTATTTTAAAAAGGAATGAAAAAAAAACAAAACAAAACAACAAGCTTTCCACTAATTCACTGTGCCATTAGAAACCCGAATTTAAACTGCAGTTGTATTCAATTTAAATGAGATGTTTTCTAACTAGATGAAATAGTAGGCAATTGTGGCTCAGAAACAATGCAAGGCGGGAAGAAATAAAGAAATATAAAGATTAAATGTGGCTGTTTCTTTCAACAGATGGTGACAGCACCATGGCAGTGTGTTGTTTTCCTTTAGTTGAAGAACACAAACATCCGTAATCAATCATCACTGATTAACTAATTATATTACCCTTCCTTTTATCACTTGGGTTGGACCTTTATCTGTAAACACTGAGGATAATCAGTATGCTCTTATTTTTCTGGAAGTATATTCCAGTTCACATAGAGCCGTGCAGTTACAGGCTGCAAACAGAATTCTACATTACCGTCCACCTTTAAGCACTATTGCTTTTTTTCATTTTTTATTTTTATTTTTTAAACAAAAGCAATTGGTTTCCAACAGGCTGGATAATAAGTCTTTTGACCTGCATTCTTCTTTGACCCATTAAGGTCACCCCTGTGCTTGGGCATAGAGCTGACTTAGGAAATGCCTGCAAGTCCTACATTTCATCTCCTGCCCACTCAAAATAAAGCTTTCTTTAAATGTGTCTGTACGGGTCCCTGAAGGCCAAAGAGGCATCCCTGTAGTGGGCAATGGAGGGACAGAAGCTTCTGCCTTTATTAATGAATGCAGACCATTATGAGTCTGGCTGGCTCCTTCCCCGTTCCCAGAAGCATATACTGTACGTGACTTAAAATGCTAGAATATTGACACAAAGCGAGCCGGGCACCCCTAAGGAAAATTACTCCTTGGATATAATGTAGGCTCGTAACAGCTATTAGAGTACAAAATAAAACCCTCCGGGATCAGACTGACATATACCGCATTCTACCTAGTCCTCAAACATTAGAAGAATTTCTTTGTGAAGGCATTCTCAAGGACAGCATTAAACTGACTTTTGTAGCAATCTGCAACAGCTTTTTGGCTTAGAGCTTTTAGTACTAAATCTCTGGTTTGAATCAATATAAGTACTATATCTTCTACATTAATCAATACATTTGGTTCAATACATGTTCTATTAAATTATACTTTCTAATCAAGATTTTTACATTTCCACCCTCTCTCTTTTTCATTCCCAACTTCTTATGCTAGGAAAATAGTTTTAAAAGTGTATACAGCTAATGATGACAGGATCCTGGGTTATTTCCCCTGAACATTAAGAGAAAAAATAGTCACAACGGCAAAGGATGACCTTTAAGCATCTTAATAAGGTTAACAGGATGTGAATGTTAATAAATTAACATTTTCAAAGTCCACACAATTACAAAAGTACTCATAATTTTAAACTGATGAAAAGTAAATTGCTACGGCTCTGGGAGTACCATTAGGAATGTTCTAAAAATTACACTGAAGACCAAAATCACCCTCAAGTACCCCACTTTGCCCACCCCAAAGTTTCTACTGCCCACAACTGTATAATTCCTGGCTGGAGAAATCTGGGGTAATTGTGTTTTTACGGACCTTACCAGGTAAACAGCAGGACCATATCTGTGGATATTGTATTTTTGTGAGCTATGTTACAGTTCAATGAATATTTTTTAAAGGACAAATATACAACAATATTTTCCCTAAGTGCTATGAGAATCGAAAAGACATATGAATAGTGGATTTTTCAAAGCCAGGGAAGTTGACTCATAATCTTTACATTTGTAGAATCTGCTAGAATGAAGTTCTACTCTTTTATTATGACATAGCAATGGCATTTCCAAACTGTCATGATATGCTTTTGCCCCTCTCTTGAATGCCATGAATGTTGCATTTATGATCATGTTTGCATGGACAGAATTTCCCTTTTTATTTTTTCATATGGTAATGTCATCACCATGAACTTACAGAGACACTGATGCATTTTCGTTTGACATTTAACAGTTCACATGGGCTTGGTCTGACATCTCAAAGCATTTTCTGGATGACACTAAGCTATATTAAAGCAAAAGGTGAAATGGCATCATCAGAAGTGATCAGAAGAATACAAGATATTAAAGAAGGAAAAGGACTATTAGGACATTCCATTTGTCCCCCTGTAGGAACATAATTGTTTGGTAAAGTTTACACACTAGGCCAGTTTTGAATGATTCTGGCAATGAGTTTCTATCATACCTCCCAAAGGAAACAATTTCACATTCTAACAAACCTCACTGAAGGACATTTTTGTTGTTGTTCTTTGGACATTTGTGCTAACTATGTCCAGAAAAAGGGTGATCTGAGATAATCCTGACGGATGAGGACACTGGCATGTTGATGAGTTTATGTTCCAAACACTAGACCTTGTAACTATAGTATAAAGTTCATCCATCTCATTCAAAGCAACCTAGAAGACCATCCAGTACACCATTTCTCAGTCGTTATATAAAACACATCCCATTCACTTGCTTGGTTCCAGAGAGGAGCCTGAAAATAGATTTCAGAAGGCCAGTGGGGCCTGCCTTATACAAGCAGGGTTTCCCAACCTCAGCACTACTGACATTCGGAGCTGAGCAATTCTTCTTGTTCTAGGGGGTTGTCCTGGACATTGCAGGATGTTTAGCAGCATCCTTGGCCACTATTGCCAACATGCTAGTGGCATCTTCCCAGTTGAGACAAGCAGAAATGTCCCCTGACACTGCCACATATCTCTTGGTGGGAAGCATCTCTCCCACCAGGGAGATATTGAGGAACACTGCCTTATACTGTTTGAAACACATTTGTGCATGAATAAATGAAAGCTGGGAGACAAGGCGAGTTCTGCATTAAAGGGATCTGAAGAATCTGCAGGGAAGAACTGATCTAAAGGGGAAGAAGAAATGGTAGTCTATGAGGTGTGTTAAATAGCTGTAACGAGGAGGTCTTGTTAATGACCTGTCTTGTTATGGACAGGTTTAAATTAGAGGTCAGATACAGGAACAGGTGGTTATAAGGAAGACATATAATTGTTTTGAATTGACTTTGTATTGAAAATACATTGAGCTTGCTATACCATGCTTGAGTATGGTACTTGGTCTTCATTCTAAGATGGTATCTTCCCCACCTGAAAATGAGAATTGCAAAGGGACACATATATACCACATGAGACTGTACTGCAGTAAATATATACTGTACTGCAGTAAAATGTAGTCAAGGGGTGAACATGGGCAAGTGTACAGGAACTGTAGAAAGAATTCCTTGAGATATATAATAAATGGCATTGTTTAAGTGAAGAACCAAGTATTTCCAGAAGTGTTCATTCTTTTAGTGACTTATCAAGACCATTCATGTACCATTGATGAACAAAGATGGTATGTTTTAGTGGCAATCAATCAATGCTGCTTTAGGGATATTTAAAATCTAATAATATTTAAAGGGACCCAAATATTAGACTCAGGAAATCAGTGTTTGGGGAATGGAAACAACTATCTACTTTGAAAGAACTACAGAGCCATCATCCTCAATTTGTTGGTCTAGACCCAATGGCAGGTGAATCAACTACACCTGTAAGTAATGCTGCAGAGAAAGAAAAAATTGGTTTCAGAGCTGGGGGTTGGGGGTGGTACCTAGCAGCATCTGGTCCAGTATCTTATTTTATAGATGGGAAAATTAAGTCCCAGAGGGTTGAAGCCAACGCTCAAGGTCTTAGAGTTAGTCCTACGGCTGGGCCAGCTGTCCAGATAAAGGACACTCATTGCTATAGCCCAAACCTTCTACCTGGAGAGACGGGTGCTCTAGGACACAGAGTAAGGGCCTTTCACCTTATGTGAGAGGCTCTGTTCTTGGAGTAGTCACACCTGCCTGGTGCAAGAGCGATGAGGAGGCAGAGGTAAAAAGGGATAGAATGGCTCCCGAAGTAGAGGGAAGAGCAGCAGCAAAGCTGAGAGGCCAGGGGACAGAGGGCGGGAACTGCATAGCAGCTGAAGCATCTGGTGGAGCTGCAGATATGTCCAGCTGTGCAGGGAGGTGGGGAGTCAGTTCAAAAAGGCTATTTTAGCCACATTTTGCTATTTTCTGCTATATCAAGCTAAGCCAGAAAAGCCCATGGCGGTTATCATGTACCAAGAATACCTAGCTTAGCCTTAGTCTAATGTGAGTCTTCAGAAGCCTGAGCAAAGACTAATTATTTAAATAATGCAAAGTGCCAGCAGCTAACATAGAACCATTCCTAGTATTTCGACAACTAAACATTTTGGAGACATAAAACAAGTCCGTCAGTCCACCAGCTTCCAAAGGACAAATTCTACTGTGACATCATACATGGGAAATGTTAACATTGTGACAATCCCATTTTCCATTAAGAACTGAAAAACAGTAGTAAAATTTTCGTTGCAAGCTGACCCCTATCTGTTATGCACACCCGACAAGCTTGAAAATTTCCTTCTCTGGAACTGACAACAGCGTGCACTATCTACTACACCGAGAGTGGGGGAAAAAGGTGCCGAATGGGAAGAACAGGCTAAAAAGAGCAAAATGGCCACTGGGAAATATATTAAAGAGTACAATGTTTATTTTTAAAAGAAAACAATGAATTGAGCTGTCTGTTTCCATGCAAGAAGCCAGCAGAAAATTTAAATCAAACTATACGAAGCCAGTGAGAGGGAGAGTGTAAAGATTTCACTGAAGATTCTGGAATTGCAGGATTCCAGTGTACTGTGGGACAGAAGGCTTTGATGGGCAATACTGCCTAATAAGATATTCAGGGATTAAGTCAGTGCTTCACAGACAGATGTGTCCATGTGCCAGTTGTTGCTAAGCTTTAATTTTTTTCCCCTGTAATGTTTAATTTATCACACTGGCGCTTTCTAAACTAGAACATCTGTAAACAAGGTTAAGAATGACCTCCTTCCAATTTTACATCCATGAGCAGTGCCCCTTCTTCGTGCTCTAATTTTAGATACCTTAAAGATAAATAAATCTTTGGGAGGAAGAAAAAAGAAGGCTTGTCTGACACTGTAATGTGTTCATCCTGGGCGAATACAAATTTCCTCTCTGCCAGCTCTCGGTGCACACAACCAACTCTTGCTGCTGAAGCTATCAAGCATCCCCTTCCCAGTCAAATGCAATTAAACAAACTTCTGCTAAATATTTAACAGCCTTGTGTAGTAATTAGCGGCAAATAATGGAAGCTTAAATTGATAATTGCTCAGAAACGTCCTCTTACAAACATTACAAAATTCCAACTCCTCCTTTTTCTCTTAGATTTTGAATCCCTGAAGGTTTTTGAAGAAAATTTAGTTAGCGAAATTAACTATAATCATATCACTTAGCCAAGATCTCAGAGTTAAGTTTGGCTGTTTTGCAGTCAGCTGCAAGATTCCACTGGCATCATTTACTTCACTTCCGTGTTTGAAATCCATTGAAATTTAGTTATACACTGAAAGATGGTGGAGCAGGGCATTGATTTAAAAACTGACTGGCAGGCTTAGGATTTAAACTCTGGTCCACCAGATTCAAAAGGTCATCTGATTAGAATGGGAGAAGCACAGGGCGTTGTAATTTATATTCAAAGGGTAACCTTTGTAGGAAGAAGGGGGGAGCCAAGACTCTTTCTGCTTTTCCACTTGATAGGGACACGGATTCCCTTCAACCAAATTCCAATAATTATGAAAAATAGTTTATTGAACTTGGGCAAAAAGCAAAAGAAATGCCACTTCCTTGTAGTGTATTATTTCTTTTATTAAAAACACTGCCACACTCCCTAGGAGGTAAACTCACATTAAGAGTAAGTCAAACATGTTATAAATCATTAAGAATAACAGAAAAACATCTTTCTCCACCATAAGCCAAAAAAAGAAAAAAAAAGCTTGTCTACTATGGCATATGCTTTAGTAAAGATATATAAAAATAAAACTGTGAAAGGACAATGTATTAATTTAGATAAACTATGTTAAGTATGAGTCACCTCCTGAGTTGTGTGTGTATGCATGGGTGTGTGTGCATGTACACGTGTGTGTGCGTGTACACGTGTGTGTGCGTGTGTGCACGTGCGCGGGAATACGCATGTGTGCATGTCCATTTCCATACCTAAGCAAGTGAGTGTTGTGCAGGGCAAAAAAAAGAGTTATATACATGCATTGCTTCTACAGGTAAAATTCCTGGTGTTTGCCTTTGATCTTTCTGTCTCTCCGGGGACTTATTCCTGCACGGAGAATGCAATTAGAAGGAGCCCCAAGTAACTCTTGTTTTAAGTTCTAAGCAAGTCCTTTAAAAATGCAAGTATTCCATGGGCCCAATTCTGTTTGGTTGCCCCCACTTTAAATAAAAAATCCGAGTTTGGAGAGAGGAGAAAACATTTCACACTCAAATTTGGTGCTTTTTAAAATTTTTGCCTGTGTGCTTGCTTTTCTTTCCTTTTTCCCTGTATGTTATTGTGCATTGTTGAAAGTTTCAGGTCTCTTTCTTTAACGATCCCTCCCCACTCCCTAAAATCATCCTGGTTTATTAGCAAGTTCATACAGGCACAAAGAAGTCAGGAACGGTTGAGTGCATTTCCTATTCTCTATTAAACCTGTTCTTAAGATATGGTTTTGGCCGGGCGCGGTGGCTCAAGCCTGTAATCCCAGCACTTTGGGAGGCCGAGACGGGCGGATCACGAGGTCAGGAGATCGAGACCATCCTGGCTAACACAGTGAAACCCCGTCTCTACTAAAAATACAAAAACTTAGCCGGGCGAGGTGGCGGGCGCCTGTAGTCCCAGCTACTCGGGAGGCTGAGGCAGGAGAATGGCGTAAACCCGGGAGGCGGAGCTTGCAGTGAGCTGAGATCCGGCCACTGCACTCCAGCCTGGGTGACAGAGCGAGACTCCGTCTCAAAAAAAAAAAAAAAAAAAAAAAAAAAAGATATGGTTTTATTCTTTCTTGTCCACGATTTCCCATTGTCTTATACTTTTTAAGGTCTTAAAATGGCAGAGCTGCCCCCACTCTCCGCCCTGCCAAGAAGAGCTTCTATTTGCTTCAGAAACTCACAACGTGAAGTTCCCATTCTCCTCTCACTTTCTGGGCACCTTTTCTGGCTTTACTTCTAGGTCTCTGTGGGACAGTTTCCTCACCCCTCATGGTGCACAGAGCTACTGGAAAGAGAACCCTTTAATTCCTCCACGAAGAGATGTGCTGTAGCTATGGTGAGAGTAATCTATAACCCTCACATCCTTAAATAATTTGCTACTCCAAGTTAATTTTAATTCATTACAATAAAGCAATATAATTTAAAAAATCTCTTTAAAGTGAAGTATTTAACATGATCCTGAAAGAAAGACAGTCCTGACTAACAGAAGGCCGGGCGGCAGGCATGGTGCAAACTCATGCAAATTCAAAGGTGAGCCGTAAACAAGAACACACAGCAACACTGCCATGCATAAAGGGCCAGGCAACGGGAGGCCTCATTCTAATCAGTCCTCAAAGGAACCTGCCATACAGAAGTGGCACTTATTCTAATTTAAAGCCCTCATGCTTGCTTCAGTGTTGCAAAATTTATAAAAGAATAACTTCATTAAACCGCCTGGCACTTCAAACACAAATGCAAACCAGCCACAACACAGAAGGGGCTGGACAAGAGGAAGAGAAATATTCCCAGAGAGTTGTTAGTTCAGATATTAAAATAGAGTCTGCATTGTGGTGCTTCTCTTTCCGTGCAACTTTCCTTCACCAAGGACTCCTGCCACCGGGCTCTTTACTTCTGTCACGAGTCCTGTTGCTCCTGTGAGTCTGCTTAATAACACTGAAAATCATTCAAAGCGGTTTGGCCAGCCCAGTCACATGCAGACATACATCTGGCAGCACATAAATGAACGCTATTCAATGTTCCTTGCCTGGTCTGCAGAGGAGATTGATTCTGAACACACCACTATTACAGTTCCCATTTACTTGGGTGTATATTTCAGACTCACCTAAGTTGTTGAAAAACTAATGGAAGAAAAAATTTCTTCCCCTTAACCCTGGCACTCAAGAAAGAAAACAATAATAAGGGTTAAGTGGAAACAGTCTACTGAACCCACGCACCGCGCAGGAGAAAAGTTATTGTCACATCCTAAAACATACGCTTTAAAGGAAACTTCTTTTTCTCCCCTTCATCAGAGTCATAGAAACGCTACAGAAAAATGACTTCAGGCTAGCTTCCTAAGCTACAATGCAGTGTGTGTCAGAACACACATCATTTCATGCGGAACTGTCAGCATATTTCTCAAAATCATTTTTTTTGGAATGCAATGAAAAGACAATCTGGAAGCCTGTATAAAAACGCCAAGCCTCCGAGAAAGTATGTGTCACCCACAAGTTAAACTAGGCATCGTGATCTTGAGAGATCCCAGTAATGAACCACTGCTTTCCTTCTCAGTGTCTCATCACCTCAGTGAGCACAAACCTGTGCTAAGATTTTGCTTCGGAGAATACAGTGAGCGTTCAAAAACCTTGAAAATGGTAATCCGTGGATGAATAAGAGGAAATGGTCTTAGGGTAAGTAAAAGGTGAATCTCTCCAAGGGTTATAAAAGAAAAAGACTGTTTATCCCAGTTGTTTTTCAGAATTTTGGAGTGGGATTCTTGCTGTTGGCTGGAAGAAAGACCTGTTAAAGGGTGCTCAGGCCAGGCGGACCGGAGACCAGTTCCACGCAGTGGATGTGAAGCTTAAAGTTGTCACCAAAAACCGCAGGATGATAGGAGTCATATTCTTCTTAGGGTAAACAAATATTGAAATGAATTATCTCTTATCCTTATGCAATTGTTCTATAGTGCTGGAAGCTTTTTATATCCAAATAATGCAATACATTGGTGAAGGTAAGTTTGTGTTCTTTTTTCTCTCCATGAATACAATAGGGCTAATCAGATGGAATGAATGAGCCAATTCACTTACGGGCAGCCTTTATTATATAATAAAATATGGATTATTGATCTTGTGGAGTTGGCAATGCATGATGCAAATTCAGTGAAGAAACCTTCAAAACTGGAATTTGAGGCTATTTGTATAGATGCTTGAATCTACTTAGAACTATTTTCACTTTTGAAAAACCATAAAAATAAAACAACACTAAAACTAATTAAACCCGGTGTTCCAAAAAAGGACAAAAAAAAGTTAACACAGAGGCCTGGGATGGAAGGCTGGGATGGCTCTCTTATAGGGTAAAATCCCTTGTTGTATTCCAATGGAGGGAGAGGAAACAGGCAGGCTCTTTGGGCCTGTCTGTGGAGTAGTGAGTACAAACTTATTTGCTAGACCCAAATGTACTGCCCAGGAAACTTGCTACAAATCCAACCCAGCCCTGTAATAAGAGTCAGTGTATTGTTGTGGCTCTCGCACTTGTGAGGCATACTTGTTTAACATACAACACTGGGTTGTCCTAGCAAAATCCTTTCATCTCTTATCTCTTAAAAAATGCAATAATCAGCCCGGGTTAGGAGGCAGCTCTGAATACATGGGTCACATGGCCAGGAAAGCCTACACAGCAAACACTGAGGGGAAGAAAGAAAGTGAGCTATGATATTCAACGTGTATTTACACACCTCCGTTCTGCCTTCCCGTTCCCCTTATAAATCTGCCCCAAGATACGATGGCACTGCTGATTGCTATTTGTGCTCTGCAACGAAGTCCAGGCCAGACTGTCTCCTGTATTCCTTATAAACTTCTCCCATCTCGTCCCTACAGGGCAAGCACGCCCTTCCTTTTGACAGAGTTCACGTCCTCTCTACCTTTTTATAGGCCACATCCGCGTGCCCCCCACACAGCAGCACAACACAAACATGTGCCTTTCTCCTCTATTTTCTTTTTAAGACTAAAAACAGGCTCTGTGTTTTGGTAGGCATCCCTCCAAAGCATAGGTGAGCGTCCATGCGGGATGTTTCCGAAAACGACGCCAATGAAAGGGAGGAATGAGCGATGCTAAACAATGCCGCACCAAAGTTGCAGACTGTTCGGCTACAGTCCAGAAAATGAATCCAATTTTTCATTCTGTCATTATAAATATTTCATTGCAAATGGTACTGATTTTCTGCAACTGTGGTTAAGCAGAGGGCCTCTGTGTGAATATTTAAGAAAAAAAAAAAAAAAAAGGAGGAAGACAACGAAGAAGAGGGAGGGGGGAATTAAAGGTTAGCAACCAATTAATTTCTCACTTGAAATGTAAAAGATTCTGGGAGAAATTCAACAGTGATGTAGTGTGTGACTCAAAGAAGAAGAAGAAAAAAAACATTTACTCTGCTCTTCTTCTGACAGTTTCTCATAAAATATCTGCAGTCCATCTATCTTTTAGTACTCCGGGCTCCTCTGGAGAGCAGAAAATGGTGGTTTAAAGCTCACTTCAGTGCCAGTCTGCGGGAGATTGCTTTCCACAGGACCCCCGCTGATGGAGGCCTAGGGGAAGAGGCCCAGGAGTTATTCAATCAGCCCGAGACTCTGGGGCGGCTGGGGGTCCTTTGAGGGCTGATTATAAAGCTGCCCTCCTGTTGCCTGCCTCGGAACAGAACGAAATGAGCAGCCTCTTGCTGCGCAGATTCTGCAAGAAGGAATTTCACCTGTCATGGAGTTTGTCAGAATTTCAGGATTTATCTTGGTGCAAAATTAATAAAATACCAACCAGGATTTCAGGCTGACTACTCAGCTGTGTCATCTCAAAGTGATCTTTCACCCAAGAAAACCTGGACAGTGAGCACAGCCATTCTTGCCCTACTTTTCCTTTGGAGGAGGAACGAGACGATGTGACTAATGCCACCCAAACATCAGATTGAGACCGTGAGCCAATTACACGCGAGGCGGAATTACGCGTGGGTGCCGCTGTCTTAATGCATGACCTCTCACCCCGCCGCTGCTGCAGTTCTAAAGCCTCTTTGGAATAAGTGGAGTCTAAGGCATAAAAAGGCGATTTCTGTAGCTTATAACACAGTAGGTCCCCTATGGCATCACATCTGTTAAATGCATACACTGGTATTTCAGACCCGGATTTGATTTATCTTTTAAAAGGAGTACTAACAATGGAGTATGGCAAGAACACATACTATGAAACATTGCAAATTAATCTTGGGTCGGCTATGAACAAGGTGCAGTTTCATCCTTTGTTTCAGTACACGCCCTCCGCATGTCCCATCACCTTCTGGGCTCCCAGCAGAAAGTGGGAGGGCAGAGGGCGGGGGAGGCGGGAGAGAACACAAGGGGATAGGACAGAGTGGGAACAAACCACCTATTTCTGTGACCCTCTGCCAGCTCCGGGCTGCAACAGTTTGGCCATCTTGGCTTCTTTCACTTTAGACTGTAGCTTGCATCACACAAATCACCACTGCTCTTTTAAGTGAAGTTCTGTACAACCCAGGGGCTTGATCATTTTGAACTGAGACTTGGGTAGCTCCAAGGCAATTAGCTCTGGTCCTCAGAGTGGGTGGCATCGCATGGCAGATGGGGCCAGCATGTGGGGTCTGGATTGGCATTCATGCCACTGGCTGGCCCAGGCCAATGGACAGAGTGGGCAAGCAGTTCTCCGGACCTTGGTCTCACTCAAGTTTGACTTCCAGGACACTAAACTCAGGTTCAGCACAGGGTTAGTTTGGGTTGCGATGCACACCTTGTTTTGTGTCCCCGGCCTCTATCCACACTCAGGCCATGGTACTAATCGATGATTAGCAGCACAGCCTCGGCTCTCAGAGTCAGCGATGGGTTTAAGGCACTGCTGCTTCTCTAATTTCCAATCGACATTTTCTAAATGAGACAATAAACAATGCTGTAATGCATTCTCTCCAGCTCTTCCCCTAGTTAAATGACAGTTCTGCTTTGGAGAACCACCTTTACAATTCAGTAGCAGTCTGACAATACTAACACCAAGAGATCTCAGGAAAAAGTAACAGAGAGAGTGAAAGAGAGGAGAGAGCTAGGAAGTGAGCGCACAGATGGTGGGGGGGACGCAGGGTGCTCTCAGCAGGCTTCAGTGGAGATGTATTAACTCCTCAGAGGGATAAGGGCTTCCCACCAGTACTGTCATGAATTATAACTGAGTATGGGAGTGAAGCCTTGGTGTCTGTCTCACAGCAAATATACTGTTCCATTTTCCTGCACAATCACCTTTCACCCTTATAAACTCAAAGCACAGCAAAGCACACTGCTGATATTTAATGGTATCACAGTAGCCTTTTATATGTCTAGAAGGCACACAAGCTTAGCAGATGTGCCCAGTGGTGTAAGTCAGACAATTAGAAAATTAAGTTTTGGCAAAGTGAAAAAGGAAATCTTTTATGAGCGCTTTGGGTTTCCAGTGAAGGACGGTCTTCTGCCAGCCAGGAGCTGCTATCAATGTAGGGGCAGGGATCACACGGAAAAGAAGCTGCCCTCCCAGACATGGAGGGGCCCAAGGAAAAAGCTCCACTTTTGCAAACTTGGCCCTCCTATGGGAAAGCAGTTCCTGGCCAGTTAGTTTCCACTCACTCATTCAATGAAGTTATCAATGAAGGAGACCTGTTATTTTAGGCAGTTTAAAATTTCAGCACTATTAAAGGACTCGTTTACCCTGCCTTTCACTCCCGTTTAAAGCCTCGGAGTTGCTGTTCTAAATGACAGCACCGCAAGCACAGCTTTTAAGCACTATTCATCTCGCCGCCACATCTCCGGCTTTTACAGAACACTACTCTCTCTCTCCAATAAGGGGAACTTACTCCTTCATAGCTGCAGGGCAGAGCCTGTTCCAAGCTGTAGATTCGCTGCAAATATAACAATAAAGGATACAAATGTGAATTCCTCTTAAAATACACGTTTGGCTCTGAAGCTGCCTGGCCTTAGCAAACTCGATCAAGAGCAGCCTATCAATCTTTCTCCAAATGCACAGCAGCAGCTCATTTCACCCGGCTGTCCGAGGGATCGCCACATTGATGGATCAGGAAGACGCCGGAATGGATTCTTTGCTCATTTCAGGGGATTTATAGTGGAAGCCCATGATTACTATCTTTCTTACCCTAATTGTCACAACAGCTGGATATGGAAGTGGTACTTCCCCATAGTTAGAGGAAAGTCTGTAAACATAAAGGGTCTATTCTTGCCACTTTGTCTCTACTAATGTGAGGAAACTGATCCATGTGTGGTGCAAACATCTAAAACAGAAACATGTGGCAATTCCACGTGCCTCTCTAGATTGCAGAATGTTTTGGAAATTTGGATTTCCGGATCTCTCCAAAGGATCCAACTACAAAGACGCTGAGACAGAGCTCTGTCTTTATGAGACAGTCACATGCAGTCTGTCCTTCCTAATGGAGGCAGATCTTCCGGTGCTACGGCAGCAGGCTGTCTTGGCGACACGGAAGATGGCAGGGCCAGCAGAGCCCAGCCAAAGCAGAATGTGGCAGAGGTGATGAACATTTCCAGGGGGTGGGAGGGAGGGGGCTGCAGAACTGGCCACAGTGCTCTTCAGTACACCCTGGCTGGATGCTCCATAAAGCCGCACTGATGGCAGTTCGGAGATGGCCATCTGTCGTCAACTCTGGGCCAGACAAAAAAATAATGTAATGGCAGCTCGCTAACAACAGGGCTGTGTGAGGAGGGAACGAGTCCTAGAATGAAGAGGTGGTGCTCCCTCTTTCAATAGCAAAAACCAGCCATCAATATGAACATCAAGAAATTAATGGATGGAGAATTTTTAAAAACTGAGCTGGGGTGCTGTAGAAACAATTCAAATGCAAATAAAGTGGTTTTAGCTTATTGCAATTACCTCTGTTGCCCTTACTTCAGTCATATTAACCACTTGATTCTTGAAAATTTGACTACCAGGACACATGGTGAAGCAGGAAGGGCCAAATTTAGAAAAAGGTGAGCCCAGGTTGTGCCTCCAAGCATGCACACACAGATTAGGCATTTATTGGTACAAAATGGGTAATTGAAAATGCATTTACTCATTTAGTCCAAATGAGTTCATTGTGATAATCGTGCTTATCTTTCTGTATGCTTGCTTAATTTCTAGATGCAATTTTATTAAAAAGCCAAATAAAACTATCTTACCTTTAGACGCATTATGAATGCTATACAACTGCAACCTCCCTCCTTTGCTTAACAAAAACTCTTATCTTTTTGCTACTGCATAGATGATGGGGGGGGGTTGGAAGGGAGAGAGAGGAGAATAACAAACTGAGGTTAGCTTAGCCATGTCCTGTTTGTGTCCTACGTGATTAACTTTCTGCCTTCAATGGTAAGGCCAATCAATCCTGATTGAATTATCCAATATTAACAGCTGAAAGTGATCAAAACTAATGGTGAAAACATAGCACCAATCAATAAATCAATGCAAATGATTCGGTTCCTGGAGATCCGATCAAATAAAAGAGATAGATCAATTTAACCACTGAGCAAATTAAGTGGAAGTTGCTGTAGCACCAATTTACTTCCAAAGCCCTGCAGGCCCACAAAGCAAAGAAATGAGGTGATGTACAAAATGGACCAGTTCCAGAGCCACGTGCTCGTTTGACACAATTTATACTCCTGTGCATTTTGATGTCTTTGTGATGTGCTTAAGGGCTGCGATTTCAGCCCCAAGAACAAGAGATACACAGGGGCACGGTGGATCTAAGGATGTAAAGAGCAAAGGAATGAGGCCCAGACCCTCCAGGAAGGGGTGGGAATTACAATCCCCCACACTGACTTTCCTCCAAACTGATCAGTATAGGACCCGGACCTGCCAGATCTAGACATGGTGATGGGCAAATATTTCCAACCCAGGGGTCCCAGCAGAACAACACATGATAAGAGGCAAGACAGAACAGGGTTTTGAGTTTTATAGTTTGTGTGGGGATGATAAAAGAAATTTTGGCCTGGTGTGGTGGCTCACGCCTGTACTCCTAGCATTCTGGGAGGCCAAGGAGGGTAGATTGCCTGAGCTCAGGAGTTTGAGACCAGCCTGGGCAACACAGTGAAACCCCATCTCTACTAAAATACACACAAAAAAATTAGCTGGGTGTGGCAGTGTGAACCTGTAATCCCAGTTACTTGGGAGGCTAAGGCAGGAGAATTGCCTGAACCCAGGAGGCAGAGGTTGCAGTGAGCCAAGATGGCACCATTGCACTCCAGCCTGGGCAACCGAGCAAGACTTTGTCTCAAAAAAAAAAATAAATAAATAAAACATAAAAAATAAATAAATAAATAAATAAATAAAAATTTAAGCTCTGTAGGAAATAAAAAGTAAGCCCTTGAAAAACAAAAAAAAGTGAGAAAATGGGGATGAGGGTTACTTCCTCTCGATGTGCTGTGAATACACACCCTTTCATTCCTCTTGTTTACAAAAGAGGATTTCAGCCTCGCTTGGAGGAAAATATGAAAAAATAAGCTAAAACAAACTTTTTTCCAAACTACACTCCGATTCTTCTACCTTGTCTTTCGTGGAGGGGTAAAGTAAAACCATTTGTCTTAGCCACACCTCCGTAACTGGATGAAAGGCAGGGGAGTATATTAGCTTGGAATACATTTCTGAAAGCAAGTATACATGTTTCGTTTTGTAGTTAGAGGTTAAAAATCAAAACAAAGCCCAAGACTCCTAACCACTTGAAAAGGATAAATGTTTAAAAATAAGAATTTTTACCTGGAAACTGATTAACATGAAATTTTGCAATGAGGTACGACTCATTGCCAAATTATTCCAGTAAGCTAGAACAGAGAACTCAGGAAAGTTCTGATATGTCTCAGATAGAGATTTTATTTTCAAATAATGATGAATCTGGATTTTGTTCACTTAGGTCAGGACCAGGAAAGCAGCAAGAAGGTCACAGAGCCAACGTTCAGTGAGTGTCTATTATGTTCTCCGAATTCCACAACCATCCATCCAAACCAGCAGGGGTGCCTCCCATCCGATTCTCCCAGCTGGAGAAGAAACATGTTTTCTTGGAAGATTTATAACAATTGATTACATATTACCTCATATAGTAGCTATTTCTTTGCCTATCTTCTCTTTCCTAGTAGATTGTAAATATATGTCTAATTATTTTAAGTATGCCATAAAGTGTCTGGCATCATGGTGAATTTAAAAAGATGGAATTATATATATTATATATGTGTATATATTATATGTGTATATATGTGTATATATTATATGTGTATATATTATATGTGTATATATTACATATGTATATATGTGTATATATAATATATATGTGTGTATGCGTGTGTGTGTGTGTGTATATATATATTTTTCTTGAGACAAGGTCTCTCTCTCTCTTTCTCTCTCTGTCACTCAGGCTGGAGTGCAGTGGTGCAATCATGGCTCACAGCAGCCTCAACCTCCCCAGGCTCAGGTGATCCTCCCACCTCAGCCTCCTGAGTACCTGGGACCACAGGCACCTCAACTTGGGTAATTTTTTTTTTTTGGTAGAGATGAGGCTTTCACCGTGTTGTCCAAGCTGGTCTCAATCTCTTGGGTTCAAGTGATCCGCCTGCCTCAGCCTCTCGAAGTGTTGGGATTACAGGCATGAGCCACTGCGCCTGGCCTATAAGTATTTTTAATAAGTATATTTTCTTAATAATGGCATGGGGACTATAGCAGTATGTAATACAGCATTTGTAATTCTGACTATTAACAAGGACTCCTAAATGCCTCATCACGCATTATTTATTTGAGACAGATTTTGTGTTATACTCACTGAAAAGCTAATTTAGGATCAGTAGCTAAGTTAGCAAGTGACCCAGCAAAGCCACTCAATGGGGACAATTCAATGCTGTATTGTTGTCTTATACGTCCCATCCCATATGCAGGAATTCATTTTTCCTTCAGTAATATGACCATAAAACTCAAGCACCAGTTAAACTGTGGTGTGAAAATATGCATCAGAATCAGGTGATTTGGTGGAAAAGTGATTGAGAAGAAAATCAAACAGTTATAGTGACAATTACACATTTAAACCTTAGAGATTTCTGAAAGTCTCGGTGTATCCCTCAAATGTCAAATTACTACTGTACTTTGAATGTAGGAAACATTGCACTCATGACTTAATGAAGGGAAGGGCTGGGTATTAAGATAATCTTTGATTCAAAAGGAATTGAAATACTAGAATTTCAGAGCCTAAAGTTCAACTAGACCAATTTCTTCCACCCATACTGCAGGAATTCCCTCAATCTTCATTAAATTTATAACAAGAGGCCTGACAGAATTTTCTACGTGGACATGTCGGGAGAGAGGATGATTTGATCATTGCCATCCAATAGTAGCTTTTCTGGAGGCACCAATTAAACAGCAATTAGTGTACTGAAAGAATGTGGCCTATTCAACAGGATTTTTACAAACACCACTTGCTCACACCTGCATAAACCACTTTGGATACAAATATGCATTGTAGGATATTATTCTTGGACCATACCATCCTCTCTCAAAGCAGCTTCCTTAGGTTCTGCTGAAAAATTTTGAGGTCTATTAGGAAAACATGTGAAACATTGAACACATTCATTCACTTAAAAAATAATAAAATGTTCATTGAGTTGAAATAATAGACTCTTATTCCAAAGCACATCCCCTCTCCTGGCAGCATGCTAGGTGGCCTTTGAAGTATATTAGAATTTCTTGCAAAAATGGAGGGAAACTCTACCAAAAGAGAAAGGTTATATCTTGCTACCAATTATATTATATTTTTATGTGTGTATAATGATATAATTTTATATTATATACATTATGTAAAATTCCAGTCCAGACATATATCTGGACTGGAATGCAGAACACTTGGTCAGCAAGGTTTATGGGTTGTGTGATGAACATAACTTCTACACTGGCAAAAAGTGTGACTCGGATTAAATGTTTCATAGAAATAAGGGCTTCATCTGGCCTAAATCTGAAAGGACTTGTGGTTTGTGACGTTCAAAGGATGGTGCCTGAGTGCTTGATCTCCTGAAGATGAAAAGTGTATAATGAATTATCCACATTCTGACTGGCTTTGTAGGCAGTGCAAATGAAGGAAACACACCACTATATATATGTGTACATACATAGTATATGTCCACACATAGTGTATATACACACAAGTACACATACTTATACATCCCCATATACATATATATATGTGTGTGTGTGTATATACATGGTGGCAAGTAATTTTCACTAACATTCCCTCATATATATGTGTATATATATATATACATATATATGAATTTTATACCTAGCAAAGCTCTATTCACAAAAAATTCTTCATATTTTCAACTGGGTATAAAGTGAAAGAAATGTAAATTATGTATTATGGTCATGAAATCATTTATGTACATTTAAAAGATATCCATAGTGATGCTGATGGTCAATTCCAGAATGCTTAGCCTAAACTTAACCTATTATTCTCACCTTGATAGAAAAGCCAAATAAATTGTATGCTTTAAAATCTCTAATAGGATTGCAGTTCTTAGACATTTAGTTTTATAGTCTCTTGCGAAAAGTCCTTCTTAATTCTTAACTTTGGTGGCATAAAAAAGTAGATGAGTTCAAGTGGTTTAAAATCTACATTTACGTTGCACACCAAGGCATGAACTACAGTGGGCTGATAAAATGGCTTCATTTTTCTACTCTCTTGTTATTTTGGTTATAGATCCTATTTTCTATTGTCACCTGAATTTTAGAAAATTTTTTTCACTTGTCCTAGGAAAATAACAAAATGTTTCATGGTTTTTGTACACTTACCATCCCATTTTCTATACAGCAAGTACAATAAATCAATATTTCAAAATTACATTAATTCCATCCTGCACTGGTATAAATGCAATTTGGGTAATGAAAGCAAACGCACAGGACCATGAATGCCAAAAGTTAAAATATAAAAATAAAAACACTTTCAAAACTAGAAAGTCAAGTTAACTCTGATCCATTTTTCTTAATGTGTTGAAACTACAACCACTGATATTATTGAGGATTTCAGAAAATAGACCCACATAGAGATTCCGATAACTATGAATTATAGCTTTGTGAAATATTGACTGTGTAGTCAATATCTCATCTCAGATTCATAATCATTATCACATACTCACCATAAATACTGTTCTTATCTAGGGAATGATTCACATATTAAACCTGAGTATTTGCATCAAGAGCAAATATATATAATTTCAAGTTGTGGGATTGGAAATATAAGGCTCACAGTTTTGGATTACAGAGTAAGTCTCTGTTTGGCCCAGATCACAATTTGAATGAGTGAGTCAGAAATGTTTTGGCAGATGTTTGACTAAAAAGGTCACAAATACTCAAAAAGAATTGTGTGTTCTGCACTACAATTTCTATGCCAGTGGTTCTCAAAGGGTGGTCCAGGGACTTCTGTGGTCTCCTAAACACTTTCGAGAGGTCTGTAAGGTCAAACTATTTTCACAATAATATTAGACGTTATTTGCCCCTTACACTCTCATTATCTCAAGAGGGTACAGTGAAGTTTTCTAGAGGCTGCCTAACATGTGATGACATCATCTCTCTGACAGCTAATAGAATGTGTGCTTGTATTCCTGTATTGAATAGATTTCTCCATTTTGATTTTTAATATGGAAAATGATAGTAACTGACAAAAACCAAAGCCCCTGTGGTCCTCAATAATTTCTAAGAATGTAAAGGCATCCCGAGATCAAGGAGTTTGTGACTGGTCTATGCTAATTGTAGAAAAGAGTGACTACTATATGTTCCACATAGAATAAAACCCGAAAATACATCATCACAAAGGAAACCTGGAATCTTGAAGGATGTGATTAATTGCTTCATTTTGTCTGCTCTACAATGGGGCAGAGGCCACTGCTACCATAGTGTTGAATTCTTTTAACGAAAGACATTGAAGGTACCGCCAGGTGAGAATCTACTCATATAGTACAAAAGTGGAAGTCTGTTGCAAACATTTTTGTTTTCAAGAACACTAGATAGGAATCAGTCCTACAGAAACTCTACAGCTTTGATTTTAAATGATTACTTAATTCTGCCTCACAGTTTACATACTAATTAACAGTATTACTAAGTATTTTGGCCAAATCCTTTATAGATTCACGAAACCAAAATGACTTATGCTTTCATACTTATGCAATAAAAATGTAGTATTTTTTCAAACAGAAATTTAGATTATTTTAATAAGATGTATTTTTAAACAATAGTCTAACTTGGCCTATCTTCTATATTCAATTCAGGAACAGATGTGACAGAATAGCATTTTTAGAAGTGATACAAGGTAAGACAGTAACTTTAATTTGGATCTACTGACACATTATGTCAACTAAATGGGCTCACCCATTCTTCCTTATATTTTGTATTTTCATCTCCTTAACTTATTATTTGTTCACTTTTAGAATGATAACTGAGAAGATAAACTGCACATTCCTTATTTTGACACATAACTCACATAAATCTCGTTTCATCAGAGCCCAAGGAAGCACAAAGTTGCCCCAGGACCCACTGTGGGATGGAAGACTGAGGAATGGGTGGGCTCCAAGTCCCTCAGTCTTGCCTCTCCCAGGTCAACCAGATCAGCTCTTTATTTGGTTCAGGGATTCAACGTGAAAATTAACTGCAACCCTCATTTTAGGCTAAATACCTGTGTTGTTAATAGTAATACTCATAATAACAGAATAATTTTCAGTTCGACTCTATTCTCCTCCATGGGAACCAACAAGATCGAACAAAAAGCATGTTACTTTCAGATCATTTCATCAGAAAAATAAGGACAAGACATTATACCCATTTTCAAGGTGAAGTAATATTAAAAATAAGTTATTTTTCTTTTATAATAAGTGATATTTCTGGAATAGAATCTAGGTCTCTGACTCATTTTTTTTAAAACTACCAGTCTATAGCTAAGAATAATAAGAATAACCAAATCTTCCTATGTTTATATCTTATATCCGTACCCATCATTTCATTTTCACTGTATAACAGCCTGTAAGCGTGATGTTTATTTCTTCATATCTGAGGTTCAGAGGACTTACAGACCAAGATTAGTCACACATTAATCAAGAGGACCACTCAAGGCTAGATTCAATGTCTTTGGGTGCAAAATTTTCAACTATAAAGCTTTGGTTAAGTAATATTTATTCTATTCCATTAAATGGAAGATATACATACTGGACAAGAGTAGATTTCTTTCTCTTCTTCCTCTTTCCCTTCCAATTTTAAGCCCCTCAGGACAACAATAACCTGGACATCCACCCAGCTTGGAGCCCAGTGGGAACAGAACATGAATAAAACAGGATTTGGGAGAATGAGTCATGACAAGCGAGGTGAATGATCCCACAGTCCAATAAACCTGACCCCTAAGTCTATCACACTGGGTCAGAAGGTCCAATTATAGGTCTGTTCTAGTTCTTTTTATGATTGACAGCAGCCAGAGGCAAAATTACTTTGGTGTCTATTAATCCAGGCTCTAATTTTCCCTTTGCCCTAATACACAGAAAGCATCATGGTGGCCCAGGGTGAGTGAGACTGTGAATCCAGATTTAAAATGCCCCTGTTTCCTATAAGAATAGTAACTGAGTTCAAGCCCAGTCCTCTTCACAAGGACATTACCTGCAGCTCTGTTTGGAAGAAAAACTTCTGTGGACATTGTGTACAGTCATAGATCTTGTCTTCTTGTCCATGGGCAGAGAAAATATGCTGCTGCAACTTGTTTGCTTGAACAAATACTGAAATGATAAAAGAACGGTGAACTTGGGTTATTTTGTTTCCGAAATGCCCTCAGTCAATGACTCCGCGTGAACACAGCAGGCTGGACCGCACGCCTCCCAGGTGTGACTTACTGCTGGAGACCTGGGGAGAGCTGAGTCACATTCGCTCATGGTTGGGTCTCTGGCTTTTGTTAAGATGCACTCTACAGAGCACCTAATTCAACCCAAACAGCTCCAAAGTAAAGGTTTATGGAGGCCCTGCTCCCTATAAATCTTTAAAAAATAAAGCCGAAAACTGTCAAATGCATAGCTCTGTCTCAACAGAAATGACTCCTATTTCTCAGCAACCCACAGGTTAAGAAATCATAGATGCCAAAACCCTGTTTATTGTGTTTGCCTAAAGTTATAGCTAGCAAACAGTTCTCTATTTAAATGTGTTAATGCTAAAAATCATATCCCACAGCTACTCTGGGGCACTGTCTATAAATGTGAAACAGAATGGCAGGTAAATTCTCTTTGGATACTTTAAGATCAACTCAGCCTACACACTGAATGCAAGGGTTTCAATAATATAAACATGTTCAATTTTAATGACTACAAAACAAGGCCCTAAGACTGTGTAACAGTTTACCTAGGAGACATACTATTAATAATTAAATTGTATATGCCAGAGGCAGTGTTTGGGTTGGCAGAACTGACTTCTGATGGATGCCTGGTGCACTGTGACCTAAAAAAGTTTGCATCTACAATATTAATCTGTATAGGCAGGGAAAGGATTTATTAAAGATGTTGGCATTTGACTTTGACTCCACTCTAATCATTAAAATTATTCTAATTGCCAGCCAACCTAAAATATTAGAATATTGTTCTTGTGAGTCATACATTTTAATCACATTTCTCATTACCTTAAAAAAACTGCTCAGATTTCCTTTCCCACCTAACACACTTTATATTGGAAGGGTTTTAAAAAAATTGTTATTTCTAAATTACTTCAAGATACACTAAAACAATTCAGGTCTGTCTGTAGAGAAAATGCAGACTGTGTACAATTACTGCATTTTTGTCTCTTTATCCATATCAACAAGAAGAAATGAGGTTTTTACACAGATTTGCAGCTAATCTGCATATAACTCAATACATTTTATGAGGCTTCTGGCTACAACATGAAAGACCTATTTTATTAGGGGTCTTAGTTGTGAGGTGACCTATGACCCAGTCCTCCTTTATGAAGACTTACAAGCTTTTATAAAGAATCCAGACTCTTGACTCATTGTATCTTAAGATATATATACTACTGATGGTAAACCATAGCAGTATATATTTTTAAGTATAAACCTGGAAGAATAAAAAGAGTTCCAAAAGAAGGATCAAGAGTGGCTGATGGAAGTATTGAATGAAGGAGTCAAACAGGCAACTGTTGAAGGCAGAGTCATCAATGTACCAGGTAGTAATTGTGCTAACTGTGCAATGAACATGGCCCCTCTCCTTTTATTTTATCACAGAACAGAAATCTATAGGCTGAGTTCAGTGAAGGTAAATAATCAATGCTTGGAATTTTGCTCTGCAAACAAAGAAGTCAATTTTGAGAGAAGGATATATTCCCCCTCCTCCAACAAATAAAAAGGCAACATAGCTTGAGGGGCTTAACCACTGAGTCTAAAACACATGCAAAATAATCACAGAGGATTTTCTAAAATAACTTTGTCATTGTTAGGGGAATACCAGAAATGTGTGTGATCATGTTTCAACCCCCAAGGGCTTCAAATGAAAGTTCCAGATTTACTTTTTTTCTTTTCCTACTAAAAACTGTAATGCTATCATATTTGTTAAAAAGTTTCTTCTTAAAAGTGTAAATGGAGATCAACTTCTACTCTAAAAATCCAATTTCATGGGCAATAAATGCCTCATCTAATCTGTTTTCTATGTCAGAGAATTTGGGGTGAGTTTTAACAGTATCTTTTTATTTCTGGTGGAGAATGTTATGAAATTCTCCATGTTTAAGTAGCAGACATGTGCTGACAACAAGGCTGCACTTTTAGCTGAACATCTTGTGATTAAAAAGCAGCTCTGTGCAGGGAGCCTTACCCTTGGTAACCTTTAACATCGAGAGAAAAAAAAAAAAGTGAACACAACATGTATGTAGTTTTCCAAATGGAAAAGTGCAAACTTCTGAGAGAACTTGAAATGCCATTTGTTCATCCTGACAGTTAACCTTCCTGCTCATGTGAGCCTTTAAGTAGGCTGCAATCAATAATGCTAATAAAGCAGAAATCAAACATCTTCCCCCCAAAGTGAACTGAAGTCATGTCTGTAAAAGGCCATAGCAGTGGGAAGTAACGCTTTGGTAGGAAAGACATGATGTGGCCATCAGCCTCTCCTGTGTCTTCCTGAAATAATCTTCCCACCTGTAAAGCAGACTGGACACTTGAAGGTGCCTCCCATCCCTTCGAAGCTGTGCTCTATCAGGTGGCACTGGAGTTTGGCAGGAGAGTCAAAGGTCTGGCTGCAGAGTTTGCATTCATGGTTCAGTCCTTCATCTGTCAAGGAAAACACAGGAACAGAAATGGTGAAAACCTGTCATATCTTTAATACACTAGAGAGTTATCTTTAATTGCATATATTAAACTATTTCCATCACCTAATATACATATGTAGCAGCATATATGGTTTCTGGTTATTTCACATTATTCATGAGTTTATATCAATTTAAAACAGTTCTGGAATTTAAAATCCAAAGATAATCAGAAGTCAGATTTTATCTTAGGGCTAATGCATTTTATTAAACTTTTAAAATATAATTGGTATGTCAATAATGAGGCATTTCCTTTTCTCTAATTACCATGATATTCTGGGCTCTGTATTTCCAAAGTCCTAAAATAAAAGAGTGTGGACAGCTTCTTCCTCAGTGATTCTCCTCTGGCTTATCTAGAAGGTCCTGGAAGTGTCTATTTCTAACCATAGGTCTTCAGTGGTATTCAGTTGATTAAACTATCTTTTTCTATTTCCAAGAATTTCTGGCAATTTTGAAGTATCATCAACAGGACAGTCTCTTACAAATGCCCTTTTCTCTGCTTCGCACCTCTAGTCCCCCATAGTCTTCCTAGTTCATCTCTCCCTTACCTCTGTAAGACAGTTTCAATTTTACCCCCAGAACCAGACTCTGCCTCTGTTTCTCTAAAGCACTTTTGTGACCTCCAGGCTCACTTGACTAGCCCTGAATTTTTCTTAGATATCTTAAGAACAAGAAAGCAGAAAAATATTTTGATGTCATAACATTGCTATATAAAGTGGAGAGTTTTGTTACACATAGACACTGTTATTTTAAACATTTATGGATTTTAAACATTTAAAGTTAAAATTTAAAATTTAAGGATTTAAAATGTAAGGATTACCCTAACTTATTTCATTGTGCAATTGTAAGATATAAAAAACTAGGGGCACTAGAGCTAGCAGCCTAGCTCACACTGACTTAGCGTTTGCTGTGTTTCAGAACTGCTCAGAGACACGAATTCATTTAATTGCCCTTAAACCCTATGAGAAACACTACTATTAGTCTCATTTCACAGATGAGAAAAATGAGGCACAGAGAGTTTAAGTAACTTTGCTCTGAGTCACAAGGACTCATAATTGGAAGAGCCAGAACTTGAACGCAGGCAGTCTAGATTCAAACCTGGGCACTCTGGCCTCAGGGACCATATCTTAATAGATATGTTGGGGCACACATCCACTACTTCCAAGACTACTTATTAAACGGTAGAGGCTGCACTTTAACCTGGCTTGTTATCACATTATACTTTTATATTCTCCTATTAGCAATGATTAAAAAACGCTACTAAGATATTCTAGGTCTAGGGAATGAAAGACATCGTCACATTATAAGGGTGACAAGTCTACACTGCAGTTATTTGCTTTCATTCAAAGACAATATGCATGTGTAAGTCCTTCGCCAGCTGATATTACTGGCAATACCAAGTCCCAATTACAAAGTGAGTTATTATTAGCTAACTAGGAGTAAAATCACTCTATTTGTATTCCTAATCTTTCTTCGCATACAAGTATGAGTCTTTAGAAGCAGAGGATTGGAATTTGTAAAAAGAGAAGCAAAGCACTAATTAAGCCACCCAGTACTGTCTACATTTCACAAGAGATAAAAACCTACTCTGTATCTGGGTGGCACAGTAAATTCCTTGATTATAATTATGTAAGAGGGAGGTTAATTGTGCATACTGACATGACAAGGGGTTATACAAAAAGCTTTAGGGATTATATAAGATCAAGGGTTTTTTCATCTGTTTCTTTCTTTCTTTTTTTTAAATCCCGAAGTCACCAAAAAATTTCCAGATTTTAGACATTAAGAAATATAAAAAACACTATTTATTGTAAGAAATTGGATTGGCAAGTTAATCTTCAGAAATACTTGCTAACTTTAAAAGTTCTCTATTTCCTTAATGCTACATACCTTTATTTTGAATAGTAAGAAGGTTACTAAGGGTTTTCATCTCCTTTTAAAATTTTGTGGGTTTTGCACAAGAACCAAGGGATGGCCTATGGATATAAGCTGATATACACTTGTTCCAGAATTTTAAAACTTGCAATAGGTGTGATGTAACATAATAGATCTGGCAGGTTTTCCTGGGGGTAACGATTGACTGTCACATGAGCATAAAGTGAATTACGCACATTAGGATGCTCTGTAATGTAATATTATCTTTCTTGACTATGAGTATTTTGTCTGGAAAAATAGAGAAGGAAAAATAAATACGACATATGTTCATGAGTGCAAGGAAAATGTACTCATTCATTTTTATGTACTTCTTACCCAAAGAAAAGAGAAATTGCATCCCAAAATGTTAAATAACCCAAATTCAGTCAAGTGAATTCACAAAAAGGTGATACGCACGCATAAAGGTATTTATGCCTTATTAGTGTATACTTATTTTCTACATATTCTATCTTTTATTTGTGAAAGCACTAAGTGACAGCAACAGTAACAATCACATCTAGCATTTTCAGAACTCTTTTTACAGCTTAAAAGTCCACTGTAATGTTAAAAAAAAAAGTTGGAAGTTCTACCTGCCTTTTATTTTTAAGTTACACCGTGAGGTCTTTCCCAATAAACTGATCTCCTAGTTATTTCCACAGGAGAGAAAATATATATGAATTGTTACACAGCACATTATAAGATGAGCAAAAGCCAATACGCTCTTAGGTAGACGTTGAGAATCCTCCCCTTTTCTCTCACCTTTGTTCATTTCCCTACTCCCACCATCTTCACACTTGCTTATTACCTCAAGTTCAAATGTATAATGAGAACGAGAGATAGTAACACAAAACATTCTAACAACTTGTTAATATAATTCATTTTGTATTTTTTTTAATTGAGGGCAGCACAGGTAGTAACAGAAAACAAACCTTATTTATAATAAGAATTCCAAAAGTTTATCCTTATTCAGAGTCCTTAACTCTTCTCTTCTAATTCCATAATTACCTTTGTATGGCTGAGAGCTATGTCTGGCTTTTCAAAGAATTTCTGAAAACCCTTAGAATTGGGGGGGGATCTGGCTGAGTTAAACCCCATTTCTTTTCAAAACTGAGCTTCTCTCCTTTCTTCCCCCATCTGGTATAAGGTGGTAAAGAACAGTAAATGTAACTGCTGTTTTATTTTAAAGCCAGTGTTCTTGATGTGATACTATCAGCACCTCTACTCAGGATTCTGCCCACAAAGCATAACCTGAATTGTGCCTTTCCCCCTCCTCTTCCTAAAGGTGCCAAAAAGCTTAAAAAATTCAATCAAAATAACCATTTCTGCTCTCTGGAAAGGTAGCAGCTGACAGTAATTGGATAATACAGTCTGACTCATTTATTAAAAAGAGATTCAGAGTCAATTGATTTAATAACCATTACAATATTCCATTAAGGATATAATAGGCTAGTACAGCCCTATTTTTTAATTAAGAATTATAGATGGGATCTTCGAATGAAACTTCTAGATTTTTCTTCTTCTTTTTGCTTATCTATATTCTCCAGATTTTCTACAATGAGCACAATTTGCCTTGTAGGTTATTTCGAAATTAAAAGAGAGAGAAAAAAACCTACCCTTTCTATACCCTATTAATGAAGATTGATTACAACACTGAAATTTTGCTAGCTAAAAAGTTAGATAGGAAATGAGTAATATTATGAAGTATAGAAAAACTCCAGTTTTGCCCAATTAAACTTAAAAGTTTTCTAGCCCAATATGTGCAAAAACAAAAGTTAGCAAGAGGAAAGGGAGAAAGAAGTATCAGAATGCAATTTAGCTATATGAGCAAACATGGAGCTTTCTGTTTGAGCCTCTATCTTTCCAGAACACACGGAATGCCCCTCTCTGTTGTATACTGAGGGAGGTGTACGTGCCTAGCAATGGGGGTCCAATGTCAGAGTGGGGCCTTTACCATTGAGAACATGCTGGAAGCCAGCAACTTCCTATCTTGGTCACCCACTGGAAGGCATGACCAAAGCTACTCTAAGCATAATTGAGAAATCATTTCACATGTATAGAAATTTCAGCTAAAATAATTATTTCCATTTGTGAATCTTCATTTAACTGTGAACATAAATGTAAACAGGAATCAAGTCTACATAAAAGAGACTGATGCTAATGTAAATATTTACTCCAATATTAAATGTTTCAAAGGAAAGCGTCTGCATACATAATTGGACTACAACCTCCCTGACTTAGTAGGAAACGTGATAATCACTTACAAAATTTTGTGCTCTAAGAAAACCATCTGCTTGTCTAAAGCCAGTTCAAAGACGAATGACAACTTCTATGCCTCCAATTTATACAACATGGACCTACGTAACTATTTATTAGCCTGTTTTATAACAGAAGAAATATTAGTTACCATTTGGATGCTCAAGCACAGGTTTGAATTGTGAGCTCCAAGGTGGCAATTGTTAGTTTAACACAAGACACTGACATTTCAATATAAGCTTTAAAAAAGAGAAACCCTTTAAGCAGCCTCCAGACTGTGTGTCCCATGTTTATACTCCTTTTCCTTCAATAAAAACAAAAATCTAGAGTGGCTACAAGCAAATGTTCAGTGGCTGACTTACATACAGCTGTTATCCCAGGAATCACTGGGGGCCCCCTTATATCGTCTGATCAACACTACAGCCATTACTGAGGGCCAATTTGTAACAGTTTATAAGTAGAACTCCTTCTCCCTTTTACCGTTGAGACTGGCCAGAAGGGTCCTCCAGCCTCTTCCACTGCATAAATCTATAGGCTAAAGTCCACAGATATAAACCCCTCCTGCTATATCATCATGTGGCCAGGGCCATACTTAAAAGCTCTGATCTGAGTGGGAGTAAACTCTGCCCTCAGAATCCAAACAGAGGAATCAAATGCCCTACAGTTGTAACTTATCCAGTTTGAATGTGTGTTACCACTATATCCTCACATATATTTTTAAATCCAAGAAAACTATGCCCTAACCCAATTCCCAACCCCCGATCCTTTACTTTGCTTCTCCTCTTCCCTGAGTTAATTTCCAAGCACACATTTATAAGCTAGGGGTCCGAGGAGTAACAAAGAAAAGCCATACGTGACAAAACTCACCCCTCGGCTACGTTGGCTCGCCATAGAAACCAGGAGTAGAAAAATAGGCAGACTGCAGTGTAATTTGCCATGCACACAGCCATCACATTCTTTCTAGGGCCATAGCACTCGGCCACGATAATTTGTTGTATTATATACAGCACATATTTCACTACTGTAACATAAACACACTGAGGTGCTAATTTGGCAATAGAGACTATGACTTAGGCTTCAAAGTCTGCCAGTAGATTAGTCATTAAGCCCCCAAAGTAAGGCAGAATTTCAGAGTATTGAATATTGTGTGAACGTTTTTTCTCATACCAGTTAAAAAGTTCTGCCCTTATTTTTTTTTTTTTTTGAACAGGTTGCCATGAAAATGAATGCCTGAATACCGATGCTAGCACCTTCTAGGAGTTTTGTCACTGGCAATATGGGAGTGTCTGGCACTGTCAGTGTTTCTATGCCACATGAGAGAGGAACAGGAGACACAGGCATGAGACTCTTACAATAAGAGGAAAAGGACACTGGGGCATGAGGAAATGAGCTCCAGGTTCCTGGACCCCGACTGTGTGCACAAAGTGCCTAACCCTTAGGTATCTCAAGAAGAGCCGCAGGATACACCTCCTGTGTGCCTCAGTCAGAGTCTCACTTCCGGGAGATCTATAGGTGCAAGCTTACCTTAACCCAGTTACTGGCCGTTTTTAGCCAGTGGTCTAAAGGTTACAATGCGTTTGGACTTTATAAGCAAAGCCACTGATATTGCCACTGTTATTTCCTGCCTTGAACTTCTCATTATCAGCAGGGCTGGAGCAGGAAATGATTCAACTGGGGTAGGCTGCATGGTACCCAGCAGATTTTAAAGAGCCCAGGGGCTGCCTAGAGCCCCATAAACACCAGCAGCTTGGAAACTAGCAGGAGGTCCAGGTGGGTAGGGAGAGGAGAGGCAGGCAGTGGGAGTTCAGATGCTCTGAGATGCAATATCGTCCAATTCCTTGGCTATTATTATAGGTTGTGTGAAGTACTTACTAGAATATTCTCATGTAGGAGAAAACATTGGAATGTTGTTCAAACAATAAACAGTAAAACAAACAGCCCACCAAAAAGGTAGCTTTCCTTCAACTGTGGGGACTCAGCAGTGGTATTTTGGCACAAGTAGGGCATGGGGATAAGCGCACAGACTACAATGCCTTTCAAACCTGGCCAGTACATTAGCTCCTCTAGTTCTTTCTTTTCTTCTTCACATTCTGAATCTAAACATGGACCCCACAGCTGAAGTCTCAGAGAAAACATGGTGCCTACAGATAGCTTTAAAGGCAAAACTTTGCCCTCAAGTTTTTTTTAAATTAAAACAAACAAACAAACAGCAAACACCAGTTTTGGAAGGGCACTGATAAACTCACTTTGATTTCTCCTCTCCCAATCCCAAGAAAAAAATTGTTAACCAAGAAAAGAAGAAAGTAGTGGATGTTTCTTAGCAAATATTCTGGAAAAGGCAAGGGCAGGGATAAGGACGGGAGTGAGGACTGAGACCAACTAAGTCTGAAGTATGTCCTCCAGGTTTGATTAGATATTAGAGTTGCTTTTAAACAACTCGGATGTTGTGTAAAGCTCTGACTTCAGTATATGCCACTGTGTTCCACTGAAAAGGATCCAGTTTACTTGAACAGTCAGTTTTCCCCCTCATTTATACCCACTTGAATATAGGAGAATACATTTTTTTCTTTCAAAAATTTTTTGCCACCTAATCGTTACTGCTGTTCCGTTATCTGACTTGAAAGACAGTTTGTGAGCATGCAAATACAAGTATAAAACATTTGTTTCCATTTCACATAACAGACTAGATGAATGGAATGATGGAAGACAGCAGTGTTTCCAATTCAGCAATGCATTTCAGTTTTTGCCTTGCCTACAAGGAGTAGTGGGTGGCAACCCAGACCATCTCAATGCCATGAGAGTGCTGAGAACTAAGTTTGGGGTTTTCACTATTCTTGCTACAGTGCAAGTTCCAGGAGGGCGAGGGTATTTGTCTGTTTTGCTCATCGATGTACATGAAGTACCTAGAACAGTACATGCATGGCTCATAGCTGGAACTCAATAAATATTTATTGAATTCATGGGAAATAACTACTTAGCAAATCCTAGACTTAATTTCATCAGAATAAAATGCCAAGAATGATGGTAAAACAGTATCTATTGTTTGTCAGTTGAGTTTCAAAATTTTGCTCCATTCCCTTGTGCATTAAGCTCTGTGCATATAACACAGTGGACCAGCAAAATCTACCTTACAGTGCTCGGCTTCATTTTTCCCAAAATAAGATGAAAATATTCCGGCAAATAAAGCATTAGCAAAGTAGCTGTCTAATTTGCCAACTTATCCCTGGCAAGAAACTGATGAGTCAAAACTGATCCCTTATTTCCAGAAGAAAAATATTATGATGTATCTTGTATCTGAAATACCAAAAAGTGCCATATCAAAGAAGGGATAATTGCCTTTTATTTGTCCCAAGTCATAGAGAAGGTTCTATACCACACATCCATGATCCATAAACAATTTTTGTTAATTGTCTGGATTTTCATGTTACAAAGCTCCATTCTTTTAACTAATTGGTTAAATCAGATGTGTGTACTTATTATACTCTTTGTTTAAAATGTCTCTTGTTTGATATCAAATACCTTCTATTAATGCCCTTACATCTGGGACTTCTGGCAGTAGTGGAAATACAGGTATATTTACCTTTGAGTACGGTACAAAACCCCCACAAATTGGTAAGATCGAAAGAGGATAGTTCATGCAGCATAAACTAAATGTAACCTGCTTTAAAGTTTAATCTATTGGGAAAACATCTTTGAGAACCGAGACAGTGCAAGAGTCAATATTAATTCCACACAGCGAGGGGCCCGCAACACGAGCCATATGCTGGACACGGCACTCATCAGGCATGTTTTCCTGTTGCTGTGCTGAGTTTATGGCAAGGGTCAGGACCTTTTCTTTCTTTATTTCGGTTTTTTTTTTTTTTTATCTTCTTCTTCTTGGCATAAAGCCACTAGTTATCTGAAGGAGAAAGTCTCCAAACATTGAAAAGCTGTTTATCCTTGCTAGAAAGCACGGCTTGCTACTGCTGATGATTTTTTAAACAACAAAAACAAATCAAACAAACACAAGAAACTGAGTGAGGTTCAACAGCTTCTGCAAATGTTACGGACCTTGACAACCATGGGTTTTAAGTGCTCACAGATTTAGATGAGAAACTAAGTCTAGTGTTTTCAAAGCTAATTACCTTTCTAAGAAACTGTATTATTGATTACTTATTACAAAGATGACATCTTCTCTCCTTCTGATTCTGTTTATTAATAGAACCAGAGTTCACCACAAAAGCACAAGTCATATCTGCAATGGCACATGGGGGTGTTAAGGGGGGCAAAATCTCTCTGATTTCCAACGGGCTTGATCCTGTTCCTTTTCACTTTGTGGCAATGGTAGGAAAACCATTAAGCAGCAAAGCAAAAATCACAATACTGCATGCTATTTGCAAATGAGTCACATTTTTATTGTTCTATTGGTGTGACCTTAGAAACTTGGCCTTGAAGAATTAAAAAAAAAAAAAAGGTAATGGCACAATAAATGCAATAAGATTTCTAAAAACAGCTTATTGGAAATGTGCTGTGAAACTTGAATTCTTCTAATCAAACGATGCCACCCCTTAGAGAAATTTGCCTGTGCATTATTAAAGTGATATACTGCAGTACTAGTTAGAGCTCCATAACCTTTAAATTGCCTGATTGTAATTAAGGCCACTAGTTTTATTTAGGAAGGTTCAAGGAGGCTCAATTTAAGTTGGCTTAACTAGTGTGAATTTAATGTCATGCTGCCAGAAGGCAGAGGAGCATTCTGGCCTGGCTGTTCTGTGGCACATGCAGCTGTGGGGTCATGTATTCTAAATTAAACCCAGATTTTAAAGAAACTACAGATATCAGTAAATAGCTGGATGTGTGTAAACAGACGCCCACATGTTTGCATGTGTACATCATTCATTCTTTCATTCAGTCATTCAGTATCCTGGCAGTTTTCCAATTTAGGAATCTAAATACAGTGGATCCTGGAACAACATCGTTAGAACTGCGTGGGTCCACTTATCTGCAGATTTTTTTCAACCAAACGTGGACTGAAAATATAGTACTCACGGGATGTGAAACCTGCATATAGGGGTTCCACATATACTGCGGGACTTGTGCATGCAGGGATGTGGGTATACATGCGGGTCCTAGAATCAAGCCCCTGTGTATCCCAACAGACAGCTATACAGCTGATCATTTATAGAATGAGGAGAAGGGGTTTGCAGATTTTTTTAAGATCATGATGACCCCTTTCACAGAAAGGCATGGCTTAAAGAAATGTCCAATCAGCCTTAATGATTTAAAATGAAACGTGCATGTAACAAAGTTGCAAAGGCAGGAATCTTACTATACAGAAATTCTAGGAAGGAAAATTTATAGTCAGGAATATGAGAAGAAAATAAAAGGTATTCTTTGGACAGGCCACCGAATGGATGCTGAGAACAATATATAAACTTCACTGAAAGCGCAGCAAATCAAGGACTGAAACAAAAGATGAAAGAAAATGTAGGTACTCAAAGCACAGACTAGCAGAAGCAAAGGGAAGCAGCAGAGAGAAAACACTTACAGATTTGACCCATGTTCAAAATTTTACTGGATGTGAACTCAACAACATTCATCTCTGGATAGAATGCTGGCAATTTTCTGTAGCTCCAACAGCAATAATGATAAATGAATTTCTTTACAGCCAAGTGGCTCAAGCAGCCAACTACGTTACCACTATATAATTAATAACAATAAGCAATTAAAGAGAACAGCAGGTTACAACTATAAGGTGTCAAAATATATTAGCAAAGGAAAATACAGCAACAACACACTTAAAAGAAAAATAAATGTATGGCACATGAATCCATGTACAGTGTCTTCTTCCAGACTATATTTTGGATAAAGCTTTTATGTTTGAAGAAAAATAGACACTGGCCTAAAACTACTATTAAGCAATTAATATCCCTCCAAAAACAAATAACACTCTCAATGCTTAGAGAAATCTGAAATGTGATACGGGATACATGACTGGGAAGGCACACAAGAATTGGCTGGCTACTATTTGGCTTTTTTTTTTTTTTAATTAAAAGGCAATTTTTTAAATTAAAAGATACTCTAATAAATACCTCACAAAACTGTATTTTTTGGCTTAAGTGTTTTCAAAGATCCCAGAACATTTTTTTTTTCCATGTAAAACTGAGGAGAAGCAAGCAACGAGGAGAGTGGAGGAAAAAAGAAAGGGAGAGTCAATGTGATACATTTGGCTAAACACTGGAGCACTGGATGAAATTTAGAAGGAACTTGGAGATGCTCTAACTATGGAATTTTTTAAAAGATGAGAAAAATGAGGCTATATACACTTTTTTTTAAGAGTAAAGGGGTCTTGCTCTGTTGCCCAGGCTAGAGTACAGCATATGTGCTCATAGCTCCCTGCAGCCTCAAGCTCCTCGGCTCAGGCAATTCTTCTTGAGTAGCCAGGACTACAGGTGTGTGCTGCTATGCATGGCCTGAGACTATAGATATTAACCAACACACCCATGACAGAAAAGCCTTATGGTCATGGCCAGCACCAGAATTCAGGCTTCCTGAATCCAAGATTATACTGTCCCACCAACCTTCTCTTAAAAAAGAAGTTATTTCCTCCCTTAGTACATTTAAGTTGTCAAGGAAACAAAACAGCAGTTACTGTTTTCTAGATCTCTTATTGATGCGCAAGGAGCTATTTCTATTTCCATGCCAACCTGGCGATGCCTTTGCTCCCTGACAAGTCAAGGCATGAATTTATTCTAATCCACCTCATCCCCCTATGTCTTAAGCAGCTACCGTTAAAGTCTCTCTCACCCCTTGAAAGCTTTTCTTCTCCTTTTAGGGAAGGGAAGGCTAAGTTAATGTGATGCACCTGTTGGAAGGTTGGAAAATATGGTTATAGGAAGTTACATTTCCCATATCTAGAGACAAAGATAGAGCTATCTCTAGATATGGGGAATTTAACTTCCTAGATGGTGTTCCTAGAGGGGATAGGTAAAGCACTTGGGTCTGAGCTGTCAATCTGAAGGAAATCTTCCCAATTCTCAGTAAAGCATTGGGTCTGAGCTGTCAATCTGAAGGAAATCTTCCCGATTATACAACCTGTGATGGAGTGGCTGAACATTGATACTCTCGATGACAATAACCCAATGATTTGCTTAAAATGTTACCTGAAACCCTGCGGAGGCTGGGCTTGAGTGCTCCTTTATGGAGTTATAATTACTCAGAAACAAACACTGATTTCTTAACTCTATTCTGCCTATAGCTAACAGTACTACTTCAAGTACTTGGATCATTCCCTGATACGGTGCTAAATTGAGTGTTTAGGAAGAAACTGAGACTGCATGCATAACCCAAATTGTGTGGCTTACTAGAAATGTAACCCCATACTTATTATGGAAAATCGGTCAGCTCAGTATGTTCCTAACCTACTTTTCTCTCTTGGGCACCATTCTGGATATACTAGCACATCTAGCCACTGTATGCTGAAGCCAAGATGTTACTGGCTTATCAATGAATCATGCTCATTTCTAGTTCCTTCTGCTGTTTTCTGTCAATCAAGAGCTACATAAGTGAGAGAGTTGTTATCCTCTGTGATGGGAAGAGAGAAGGAGTAAGGGAGGGAAGAAGAAAGAAGGGCGAGAGGAAGGAAGGGAGGGAGGGAAGGAGGAATTAACGAAAGGAGGGAGAAAGGCAGGAAGGAAAGACAAAAGACTTGTGGTAAGAAAGATTTCGTTCTCATTTCTACTTAGTTATGAAGTGTGATGAAGAAGTAGATGTCTTTGGGTATTTTTGTTATGTCAAAAACCAAAGCTAAAGATTATGAAAAAGGGCCTAACAAAAACTATGGATTAGTTAATAAGTCTATCTGTTAAATGAAGAATGAGACATAATAATTATGGAGCGCTCTTTCTCAGATGATAATTCCTTCTATTACCTTCTGTAAAGCTATTAAATATTTCTAAGTCTATAATGCCAAATTATAAAGATGTTTGGGGCACAATAAATTTTTCATCCCCTATCTTTATGATAATTTTTCTAAAACCTGACCCAGCTCATTCAAGATCCACTTAAAAAATTTAAAAATTGGATACAGTGACAACATCAAGGCTGATAATGGCTCTCCTAACACAAAAGGAAATCTACTGACATAATCTCACTAAAATATCTGTCAATGGCCTTAAACATTTTATATATTTAAAGCCTCTGTTTTGCTTTGCATGATATGTGATACAATAAGCACAGAATTTCAATGCTGTCTTAAACAATCTAAGTAGAAGTCTGATGCCAAGGACTGTGAAGTTTATTTCCTTTCTGAAAGCAAGTCATATTTAGCTCACTTATTGGTTTCATTCTTGGTAAAGAAATCATAAAAGTCCAGGACAGAAGGTGGCCTATAGGGATGGCCTGCCTCTTGCCCTTTCTTTGCTTCTGAAAAGCAGTAGCAATGTTTGGTTTCTTAAAGACAAAGATTAGCATGAGGATTTTTAAATTTGACAATCTGGAGAAAAGCAAATACTTTTACATAATTTTGTGGAATTGTAATTGTTGTGTAAAATAGGAGATGCAGGGCCTGATCTGAACCAGTAACAAAAGTTCTCATCTCAGCATACAGGAGAAAAGACAGTTCAGAAATTAAAACAAGAGTGGGTAAATAGAGATTAGCATTATTTGAATGTGCAGAAAAGAATAAAGTGAATAAATAATTTTAGCATATTTTCAGCCAATTGCAATAATTCAGCATGCATAGATACTTATATTTAGAGAAAAAAGCCCAGGCAAAATAATTTTTTTTTTCTCTGGGATGGGAAGAGAAGTTTTCTTAATTAAATATTGCCCTGGGCTATTTTAAAGAATTAAAAATAAAATAATTCTCAAAGAATTAGACATAACTATTGCTCTCAATAGGGCAGCATGGGATTGATGAAGAGACAGACTGGCATCCTGGCTCACGCAGTTCAGTCCGAATCTTCTTCCTCTACCAGATACTCACAATTCAGCTATACACTTCTCCAAAGGGAACATCAGGAGGAAGGGGAAGAAAGCAACTAGTGACATACGGGACCTAGAATCTGGGCATCTCTCTTTTGAAATAAATATTAGAAATTCTATCTTAAACTGATAACAGCAGGGAAATTCCAAATCAAAGTAATCACTATGGCCTTAATTCACCCGAGTAGGTCTAAATATGATCTCATCTTCTGCAAAATATCAGACTTTGTGTTCAGGCCAACTTGACTTTTAAGCACAAGATGTTGAAGGAAGTGTCTACACAAGTCAAACTCATGCCCCCCTTTTTGTCGAAGGCCCCATAAAAAGGAGACTCTTATTGTTGCTAAGATTATGACAATGGTACATTCTCCTCCCCTTATCTCTAATTGAGGATGATTATAAATATAATAACTACTGTATTTATATAGCCCTTTACAATTTTCAAAATGTGTGGGTGTGGGTTTATATACATCCATTCTCAATTAATCTGCTCAATAACACAATTTGCTCCAGGTAACTCAAGTCCTAGGAAGAGCTTTACCGATTTGCTTGAAGTGATATGGGTAGTTACTGAGAGCCTGGCTCAAATATGGATTTAGCTTCCAGATTACAGAAAAGAACAACTAAATTTCAATATCAGAGCAAGTTTTTAGTTAAATCGTGTATGATGCTTACTTTACTGGGTCCCTGTGCCCTGGAAGATAGGAGATCATCCATCTACTTGTGCTGATAATGTATGTTTAGTTAAGGCAGTGAACAGCAATAAAGAGAAAATTAGAAACATATACTTTCTGCGTGGGCCTTTTTGGTTATTTTGATGGTTTATTTTAGGGCCCTTTTAAGGTTTCATTAAGGCCAAAAATGTGGTATTCGTTTTTTTCGTTGTTGTTATTGTTTTCAAATTCATCAAGATTTCATTCAAAACTTGGCATTAAAAAAATCTGACTAATTCATGAAGAAATAACATATTTCAATCTTGCTCTTATGGGTAAGAAAACTGATATGATTCATTTTATTAACAAACTGTTTTAAAATCCAAAAAGTCATTATTTTCAAACTGTGTGAAACACGGCAGAATCATTTGTTTCCCAACAAATGGTACCCGTTACAAGGCTGTTTTTCTCTTCCTCATGTGGAGAGTTTCACATACACTGTTACATATCACTTACTGAGTTGATTTGGAAAATACCAGGAAAACCGTATACTGTACAGCTCAAAGGATTGGAGTTAACAAAAACAAACAAACCCTCCCGGCCCCCAGAAATGTAAATAAAAAGTTAGATTTCCCTGTACTACATTTGATTGCATTAATTGATGTTTTAAAAAAATCCGCTGAAAATAAAGCCCAGCAGTAGCATTTTTCTTTCCTAAATCACAATAGCAGCGCATTACAAACATTACCAAAAGGTCCCCTGGTGCGATTGTAAAGTTCCACTCTGGCAGTAAAATGCAACTACTGTGTGTTCTCCATTTTCATCTCCACCCTCCCCAATATATAAGAAAGCAGGTCACAAATGCAATTAAGCCTGCTTGTGTGTTGCTTAAATATTAATTTCTGATGAATGCTCAGTTATTGAATAGTCACCCACTACATCTTTTAATAAATATATATATATATATACACACACACACACACACATATATATTTAAAAATCCTCTTATTTTAACATAGGGTTTGAGCTTGGCTAGCAAGCAGATTATTACTACTGAGTCCAGTTTTATAATCGGTCATCCTTTCTACTGTCACAAAAGTTGCTTCCACAGTGGGAGGGAAATTTTTGGTATACAAGGCATGTACTTGGTAGGCCTGGTATGTTAGCAAACACAGACTTCTACTATAGATGTAAAGTCACTTACACTATAGTGGACAGAAGAGACGGTATTTATAGAAATCAGCACAGGCATCATCCCCAAAGCCTTTCTTCCCGTGCAACATGGTGAAGTGGTTCAAAGAACAAAGGCTTTGGGATCACTTAGTGGATGGGATGCCCAGCCCTGCCAATAACAAGCTGAGTCATTTCACACAGGTTACTTATCCTTGCCTTAGTCAAATCATCTATTCAATGGGAATATCAAGTCCCTATGTCATGGGACTGTAGAAGTGAGACTCAGTCAAAATAATATATATCAAGTATCTAGCATAATACTTGGCCTATGATAACTACTCAGTAAATGTGAGTTATTCTTGTTATTAAGAATGAAACAAATGTTTGTTCCATTTGCTGAAATACCTTTTAACACTCAGGATTTTTACTTTCTTATTATCTAGGATACAGATCTTACTCTTTTTTTCCCCAACACTTCAGCCAATTATTTTAAAAGATTAAACAGTTTTTGTTCATAATTTTTAGACCTATACTGGAAGACTTTCTCTGAATATCTAGTCATTTATATAATCAGAAATGGAAGTTATCATATTCATCCTTGTAAATATTTTGTAAATATTTTGTAAATATTCCAAAATGTAAAAATTTACGTTTTGAAAATATTTTGAGTTTTTAAATAATATTTAGGATACTCCAAGAGTCTTTAAGCTGGAAGGTAGCTCTATGTGTACCACTATCCTGTGAATACACAACTCAAGTGTACACAGAGGCTTTCAAAGAAGTATGCAGACTGGGGTAATAATTCAGAGGGAACTGATTTTCAGTGTTAAACTATACATGTACTCTTTCCTAAAACTGATCTGCCTGCAAGCAGCCTGTCGTCTGCTGGTTCCCCTTTCTCGCCTCTCCTTATAATTAATCTTGTCCTATTGTACAAAATGTGGGAGTACTTCCTGCCCTTTCTCAATCTTACTCTTGTTTTGTCCTGGGCTGCAAAAATCTTCTGGGGGACAATTGGCTAATTCAAAAACTGGATACCTGCTGTGGAAGAGATCTGCAAGGGCAAAAGCAAAACGAGCCAGGGTACAACATACTAAAGAGGGCAGTGCCTTTTTCATCCAGGTGGGAGACTCACAAAGCTCGTGCCTTCTCCATCTCTCTTAGAGTTAGACTTTAGAAATGGGATTATTGTCACAGGAATGCATATTAACACTTTCATTTTCAAGTCAAAGTCAGACTTTTTCTGACATTAAGTGTAAGTTTGTTTTGGCTCATGACTTTGACACTGAAGACTGGCTTTGTCCTTTAAATTACACGGCAAGTATCTCATCCAATTCAATGAGATAAATGTTAATGATAAAAACATACTTAAAGGATATGCAATATACAGTGCACTGAAAATTGCATCTTTTCAATTACTTAATTTATGATTAAAAAATTTTACAGGTGCCAAATTAAAAGCATGTGAGGAGATATATAATTTAAAAGTCGTTTTTGGGGTTACTCAAACAACTATGAAGATGTTAACACATACAGTATGAATTTTTCTTTTTTTCATGTTTTTGTCTTATCTTTTTACTGCTTTTACAATTACATTTTAGTGTTTTATCATTTTGGCAATTTTAGTAATAACAGATATTGGAATTCATAGTTCTTATTCCATTTTAAAACCTGTTTCACCTAGCTGCAAACTATGAAAAAAATAAGCAGGGTGACTTTCCAGTTACCAAATATAATAGAGCTATGGTTAGAAATTTGATTTTTTTTTTTTTTTGAGACGGATTCTCGCTCTGTTGCCCAGGCTAGAGTGCGGTGGTGCGATCTTGGCTCATTACAAGCTCCTCCTCCTGGCTTCAAGCGATTCTCGTGCCTCAGCCTCCTGAGTAGCCGGGACTACAGGCGCCGCCACCATGCCCAGCTAATTTTTGTACTTTTAGTAGAGACGGGGTTTCGCCATGTTGGCCAGGATGGTCTCAAACTCCTGACCTCAAGTAATCCACCCGTCTCAGCCTCCCAAAGTGCTGGGATTACAGGCGTGAGTCACTATGCCTGGCTAGATTTTTAAAAATAATTTACTTAATTTTAATTTAAGTTTTAAATTTTAGATTCAGAGGGTAGGTGTGCAGGTTTGTTACATGGATATACTGCATAATAGTGAGATCTGGACTTTCAGTGTACCCATGACCCAAATAGTGAACACTGTACTCAATAGGTAATTTTTTAAATTCTCACCCCCCAATCCTCCCCCACTTTGGAGTTCCCAGTTTCTATTATTTCCATGTTTACGTCTATATGTATCCATTGTTTAGTTCCCACTTATAAGTGAGAACATGTGGTAATTTGATTTTCTGAGTTAGTTCACTTAGGATAATGCTCTCCAGCTCTACTCATGTCGCTGCAAAGGACATGACTTCATTTTTTTTTATGGCTGCATAGTATTCCATGGTATATATGTACTGCATTTTCTTTATGCAATCATCCACTGATAGGCATTTAGATTGATTCCATGACTTTGCTACTGTGACTAGTGCTGCAATAACACAGGTGTGCAGGTGCCTTTTTATATGATTTCTTTTCCTTTGGGTAGAAGCCCAGTAATGGGATTTCTGGGTGGAATGGTAGTTCTATTTTTAATTCTTTGAGAAATCTCCCAACTGTTTTTCATAGAGGTTGTACTAATTTACATTCCGACCAACAGTGTATAAGTGTTCCCTTTTCTCTGCATTCTTGACAGCACCTGTTGCTTTTTGACTTTTTAATAATAGTCATTCTGACTGGTGTAAGATGATACCTCATTGTGGTTTTAGTTTGCATTTCTCTGATGATTAGTGATGTTGAGCATTTTTGCATGTTTCCTGGCCACTTGTATGTCTTCTTTTGAGGAATGTCTGCTCATGTCCTTTGCCCACTTTTTAATGGAATTGTTTGTTTTTTTTCTTGTTGTGCTGTTTGAGATCATTGTAGAATCTGGATATCAGTCCTTTGTTGGCAGCACAATTTGCAAACATTTTCTCCCATTCTGAAGATTGTCTGTTTATCCTGTTGATTATTTCTTCTGCTGTGCAGAAGCTGTTTTGTATTTAGTTTGAACATACCGAGGGTTTTTAATCTTTATAATTCCTATATTGATTTTCTTCTTCTATATTCTTCCTCTTCTCCTCCATATAGGAAAAAGAGAGAAGGAAGAAAAGGGAGAAGCCATAGGTTGTGGGGCAGAAAGGGACCCTGCTTTCAGGAGTGTGTTTAGATAGGAGAGAGAGAGGAGACAGCAGAGTTTTATCAAAGTGGGTTTCCCATCTACAGTCAGTTCTGTCAGCTGCCCCAAAGCAACAGTGGGTCTTGCAGGATCTGGGAGGTAAAACTGAGGCAATGGCTATGAGGGCCGAAACACCGAGTCTGCCCAGCAGAATGCTATCAGCAGGACTGAGGAGGTCAGAAGAGGTGGGCCTGCACCTTGGGTCCTGCCTGCCCCCTTGCATCCTGCCTGCTCCAAAATCCCAAAAGTGTGGGGTTTTGTTTTATATACTTTTTGTTGTTGTTGACTGAATGAATGGAAGGAAGGAGACAAAAACAAAACAAAACAAAACAAACAAACAAAAAAAAACGAAGGGAGAGAATGAGAGACAGAGGGATGGAAGAGACAGCTTTGGGGAAGTCGCAGGGTTGTAAGGGATGTCAAGTCCACCCATGAACCGGGTAGGAGTACATGGCTGGTTCTTCTTTGTATCTTCAAATAATTCAACATGTTGTCAAAGAGATCTTTTCAAATTCACACCATTCCTTTACTAGTGACAGGCTTCTTGCCCAGATATCTTACTTTTGACTAGCCCAAAAGCTAAAAAAGTGCTGTCTCCTGTATTTATTTCTATCTAAAAAATAACATTTCCCTTTTTCTTTCTTTCTTTCTTTTTTTTTTTTTTTTTGTTTGAGAGAGTCTTTCTCTGTCACCCAGGCTGGAGTGCAGGGTGCAATCTTGGCTCACTACAGCCTTCTCCACTTCCCAGGTTCAAGTGATTCTCCTGCCTCAGTCTCCAGAGTAGCTGGGACTACAGACATCCGCTACCAGGCCTGGCTAATTTTTGTATTTTTAGTAGAGATGGGGTTTCACCATGTTGCCCAGGCTGGTCTTGAACTCCTGGCCTTAAGTGTTCCACCCTCCTCAACCTCCCAAAGTGCTAGGATTACAGGCGTGAGCCACCACACCTGGCTTATTTTCCCTTTTTTTAGCAGGGCCTCCTTACTGCATGCTAGTGTTCTGGTCAACTCTATTTGTTCTCGATAAGCAGAAAAACGGTGCCCAGGTTCCTCCCTATGTAGTCTACATTTGGCTGCTACCATTTTCTAGGTGCTGACCTCTACAAGGAAGACCTGTTGGCCTTCCCTGCAAAGTTTTCTTTATTTTACATTTTAAGAATGAGATTAAAAGGATGGTCTGAATAAGTATTTCAATGCTACTGCATTCCGCTTGTCCCACACTGTCCTTACTAATCTATGGGCAATCGCAAGTTTTGTAGAGTGCTACCTCATTGTAACCTCTAGAAACTAGAAGACATTAGAAGTCACTGTGTTTCACACAATTTCTGAGGATTCATGTGATTTTAAAGGCTCAATTAATTTAAGAGTTACTAGGGAAAAATACATTTTAAAAATTCAGTATGAAATATCTGCGTTGGGTGTTTGCATCACACTGGTCTCTCAAGACCTTTCCCCTCTTTGCCAACTGCTACATAATATCTGACCGGCTGTTCTCAAGTGAAGCTGAATACCCCTGGTCAGCCAGTGAACACTGCACAGATAAGGAAGAGGTGCACAGCACCCTGCGTGCCAGGGTGATGCTTTCCTTCTTTTTAAGGGGCTAAACTGGCCATTCATCAGCCTTTACAACTCTCACTTTCCAAGGCACAGGCTTGAGTCTTCTCATTAGCACTGAATTCCCTGCCTCTAAGAAGAGCACGGATGTCAGGCAAGCCTGACCCAGTATCTGGCTGATCAGATGCTGTTTACTTTCACAAGCCCGAGGTTTTAGTGCATCTTGAGACGAGGCAGCGGGATTCTTCCCCGGCCCTCCTCGGCGTGGCGGAGTAATGGAATGCACAACAAGCTCACAAATGGCCCGCGCCCACAGCCGCAGATCTCTCTGAGGAGGGGGCTGTGTTTTCCACGGGCAGATTCCCTAAAGGACAAAGGGTCCAGACTGCTTCTCTGGAAACCGAATCGGCAGGAGGCTCCAGTCCCCTGAAACAACCAGGCATGCTTTGGCACATTCAGCCTGGGGCTAATGGCCCTACTCTCCTGTCCTCTTCAGAAAATGTTCTTTGTATGGAGTCAAATAAATAAATAAATAAGTGCATGCATACGTATCTGCATACATACATACAAATATGAAATGAATCTCTTTAATAATCTCAAGATATCCTCTCAGCTCATGTATGAGGCAGTCGCTAGGGGCCCGTGACAAAGGGGCCTTTGGGTTTTCTCTTTACCTTTGATCTGCATTATGAAATGTTAATGTTCATCCCATCAGGGTCCCTTCCAGAAACACACCCTTTCTAGAAAGGCCGTACCCCTGCCCACTCCAGCTTCCACTCAAATTCACCATGTATGTTCAAGTGCTGACTCTGAGCTCATGCCCAGAAGCACTGACATTTTTAAACAGGGCTAGCTAAACTGCTAAACACAATGTATTGATGATAAAGAGCACAGCTGAGATTAAACTGTGGCAATTTAATAATAAACACACTCGCGTCCAGTGCGTCTTGCCACTCTGCACACACTTAATGTATGAACCTTGACTCCAAGCGTTTTGTCTGTAGTAGGGAATGTGGGGTGGGTCGGGGGAAAGTCCATAGAATCTATAATTTTGTGTTGATTAGGTAGGAAACAACTACAAGCACATATTTTGATATCTCTATTAACAGCCTGTTCATGTCTAACTGCAAAACTTGGTTGCACTTCTTTCACCATCTTTGCCCAAGACAGACCAGTAAACACAATTCCTCTCTCTATAATTAGCCTTTTCTCTGAGGGCCCTGAAGTAAGTCTGCATGCCGTAGATTTAATATCCAGTGCTATATCCATATGTGCTGCCCTTGCCTGGTCCCAGAGCATATAAACTCCCCTATTAGCAGCCTTGACTGCTTAATTATGCAGATTTTTTTTGTACCCGCCTGCCTGTAAAATTACTGTGTCTAACCTTTTTTTTTTTTTCCTCTTTGCACCATGCTGGCCATTCTAATGAAATCGGCATAGGGGAAAGGGCCTGATTTGCAGTTATGGAGGCTGGATCGCACTGGCAATCTGTCCTTAGTGGGAGTTACAAAAGAAGTCAAATGCCTTCATCTGGCTCTACCCTATCATCCCCAAGGTGATTGAGTTCACTTCCCGATGCTTCCCAAGTTTTCCTCAGGCTGTCCAATCAGCAGGTCCACCAGGGAGCCCAGCCTAGCTTGCAACAGTCTCTGTATCTAGTTACAGCCCCACCAGGGACAGTCAACCATCCACCCCCAAGCCTTCAGATGAAAACCTTTTCTAACAAGGCCGCCCAGCGCCAATGAAATAACACACATCTGCATATCCACTGGGTCCCATGTTTCTTGTGCTCATGGATTATGTATCTTGCAGCCTCTAATAAAGAAATGCAGTTCTTTGTTTAATGTTTATCTTGTGCTTGTTAAGCAAATGCTAATGTTGTATCAGAATGCTTTAGTGCTATTTGGGTTTTTGGTGATTTACTACAAGACAATCTGCTGTGAAGTAAATTTAGAGAGGGAGAAAAGGGAAAAAATCATTCTGGTTGAAAGGTAGAAAAAGAAAAGGGTTTGACAGAAAAATCAAGGAAAAGGGAATGAGATAGCGTGGAGAGAACGAGGAAGTGGGAGTGTGCTCGAGACAGCAAATGCCTGAGACAGACAGGCAGGCAGACAGAAGGACACACACACACACACACACACACACACACACACACACACACACACGGGGTTGGGGGTGGGGGAGAGAGCAGGGCCTTACAGAAATCTTCTAGCCCCAGGCTGACATACTCACTCTATCACTGGACAGTTTTGAGACTGGAAACTGGAGAATAAACCCAGTACAATTTCCTAAAAAGATGAGATGATAACTTCCCCTTCAGTGATAAGGTAAACAGTGTCCTGAAGGGTAAACAAAAAATAAAAAAGCCTTTTTTTGTTGTTGTCTGCCTTTGTGCCCTCATGGTTAGCACTGTGCACTGTTATTCACAGACCACAGGGAAGCCCTAAATTTAATTGTTCATGCCTAGCTCTGCTAGAAATAGGCAAAAATAATCAGAATCTCCCTCCTTCCAATTTCAGGGAGGGGTGGGGTTTGGGGAAAAGAAAAGAGGGTGGCAGCTTGAAAGCTGATGAATGAATGCCCTTTATTTATCCTTTGGCAAGATGGGATATAGATATCCACAGTGCAAACCTTTCCCGCCTGCTTTCCAATGCTGCAATACTGGTGGGAAAGAGGATATAATTTTTACACTGAGAGATTACACATTTCCCCCATTCCATATTTTTGATAGGAGAGGTCAGAATGCAATTCTTTAGAAGTCAAATTGGGGAAAACTGAGGTCTATATTTTTTTTTAAATTACAGCTGTTATAATTCGTTGACAAATTGCAAAGTTAATGAGGTCTTAAATTTCTGGTTATAATATACAAAGACTAACTGATAAGAGATGATGGAGAGAACAGCATAGTGGGTAGGATAAATAAGTATTTCACTCAGGGAGTACACTTGTCACAAATCATAGTCCTTTTCTTTTCCTCCACTCTGCACTCCATGAAATAAATCAATAAATTTCCAGAAGGATGAAAAAACTCTAAGTGGGTAAATGAAAAGCAAACACCTACCACACAAATACACACTCTGTCAAGTGAAAATTACATCCACATAGGAGAATGCCATGTTAGCTTTCTTCTTGGGTAAACATCTCTATCCTTAACACACTATAGAAGCTAAGGATAAATTTAGCCTTTGTGATTAATACAATTAATTACAAGTACTCTGGTGCTTCAGAAATGCCTCAAAGATGTCACAAAAGTTTCCATTGAAAGTGTCATCTCCTGCTTCAGAAAATGTATGTGCAACATAGTTTATTGTTCTTTGCTAATATTCCTTTTGTAAATTCTCGTTTTATTTTTTTCTATGAATATCGTTTTCCTTTATAAATTTGCTGTTTTCTAATGGTGTCCTTTCAACACACAAAAGCTGAACTCAGAGCCCCTTTCTATGCCAATGGAAGGGAGTAGAAAAGACAGTGAAGGCATCAATTTGCTACTTGAATAACTGGAAATTTATAGTGTGGGATTCTCAAAAGTACTGCCTCTTAAGTCACCTAGGGCTCTCTGCAGAGAATGAAGCTTAATTACTACTGTGGACATAATTTGGGGATCTGACACTTATTCTTTGAGGGCTGACCAGAAGTCATCAACTTCTTTCCATGATTTCATTTCACTAAATAATATGATCATGGCAGACTTCATTTAGGCTCAAAGCAAATCCTACTGCTGAAAGGTCTTTTTTCCCATTGTCTTAGCCACTTAGTCCCCATTGGGGGCTATTATTAGAATTGGAATTTAATGTATCTCTTTTCCCCTTTAAATTTAACAGAATAAAAAAAAAACAGAAAAAGGAAATCAATGACACATTTCTTTAGCTGGTTCTTACAGCTATGGCAGGGCAGGAATCATGGGCTTTGCCGTTCATAAAGTATTATATAGTAACGACTCTCTAAATAATAAATAAAAGTAACAGAGGCATGTTTAGATTTGTCTTCTCAGTAACTTACAATGCTTCTCATTCTCATATCATTAATTCACATTACATTCCTGTGAAGTAGTTGTGTTCTGTGTATTATAATGCATTATAATCTCCATTACATACTTAAGAAAACAGAGTTACTAAAGTACTAAAAAAAGTCATTCAATGATGAATGTTCAAGCCCCAATCTCCTGCCTTTCCCAGGGGAGTGGGTTTTGGGGGAGCTGAGGCTGCTCAAGGCTGGTTGTCTATTCAGCCGCAGCTTGCTTTGAGGCAGGGCCTGACTCCAGTGGGTTTACAAAGAGCTTGACCTCAATTTCTTTGCCAGGAAAACCTCAGTAATGCTCTAGCCATCCCGGCCTAGACACCCTAATATTCAAAGCAGTATACTAATGGAGATAAGCGCTTAGGGTTAAGGTAGTAAAAAGACCAAATATTTGAATAAAATGACATTTCTATTCCGGAACTTTCAGTGACCAGGGTGGCTCAAGAACAATGGGTGATTGAAGTGATCTGTCGTGATGGTATTCTCCCGTGGCACTGGAGCACTGTAGAATTCAGCAGCTCAGAATTTTAGGCACTCCATGAAGAAGAAAATGCTCTTATCAGTGGCCTTACCTACAAGCTGTGCTAAATGATCAGAAGCAATGTGAACTGCCATTGGAATAGAATCCAGGGTGAGAAAAAGACAAGGAGTTGATGGGAGAAGGTGGGTTAGAACGAGAAAGTGGGTTCTTTGGAAGTTGGTGGTTAGATTTAGATAATGGGTCGCATGGGGTTGAGTGAGACTCCAACTGAGGGTCATTCTGGGAATCAGTTTATTTAAAAACAAACACACAAACTACAAAAACTAACACAAGGTAACCCCTCAAACATGGTTTAAAATTATACTTAGAGTACATTAAATCTCCACATTTCTCTAGGATCACCTTACACACTAATATTCTAAACCTGGTGGAATGGGAGTGCCACTGGATTGGCAGAATAAGCCCCTGCTAGAGCAAACCTCTTGCAGATAACTACTATACATTTCAGACAAAATAAAAACAGTGATCAACCTGAAGGCACTAGCATGAGAATAAAAGCAGCCAGTCTGGAGAGTCAACACTTGGATGAAGAGGGAATAACATAAGATGAATTTCCTCCTTTTTTACAAAACATATTTTATATGCATGTGGATGCCAGTACTCCAATAGGAAGCTTCAGTTATCTCTGACTTGAAGAACTAGAAAACATAATTTGGGGCCAGCATAGCCACTGGAAAGTAAGGGGAAAATCTCTTACTTATATATACACACATACATATGTACACATACATACACACACACACACACACACACAAATCCTTAATTAGGTTGCTTGCAGTTAGTCCTATTCTTGTATGGTTCAGAATTTGGTCAGGGATTTATGAATAGTTTATATGCAGGATGTGTTTCCCCATCTCTACCAAGCTCTTTCCTTTCTAGTGTTTTCCCCTCACTCTCTCTTTCTATATAAACAGAGAGAGTGCTGACATTTGAGCTGCAGTCCAAATGATAGAATTTGCAGTTTGCATTCAATCGAGTTACCTGTCTGCTAAAACAAAAATATCAGCCCCCTCTAGAGGAATGAATCAGAATCCATCGTATCCACAACATAGCATTCACAATGTCCAAGATACAACTTACAAAGAAAATAGACAATGTGACCCATTTTTAAGAGAAAAGACGATTAACTTAGATGTTAGAACTAGCATCCAAGGATTTTAAAGCAGCTATTGTAACTGCGCTTAATGATATAAAGGAAAATATATTCCTCATGAATGAAAACATATGAAATCACAAAAGAGGAAAAACAGCCTATAAAAAGGTACCAAATGGAAATTCTTAATTGAAAATTATAATTTTTGAAAACAAAAATCCTCGTATGGGCTTAACACCTTAATGAATATGTAAAGGAAAAAGTCAATGAATGTGAAAATAGACTAACAGAAATAACTTATACTGATGAACAGAAATGGACAGAGCCTCAATAACCAGTAGGATAATATCAACACATGGGTAACTGTAGTTTTAATGTGAGAAAGAAAATGGGGACAAAATAACAGTTTAAAAAATAATGGCAAAAATGCCCCAAATTTAGTGAAAGATACAACTCTACAGACTCATGAAGCTCACAAAGTCCAAGAAGGAAAAGTATAAGAAAACCACATAAGCATATCCTAGTCAAATAATTCGAAACCAATATAAAGGGAACATTTTAAAAGCAGGAAAAAACAAAACAAAAAACCTCTCCCCAAATAAAAAACAAAAACAAACCCCACTTATAAAAGCATACTACACAGAGCAAAACAATGATTTGAATGATTTCTGTCTTCTCACTAGTCAATGGATCTCAGAAGACAGTAGGCTAATGCCTTTAGCGTATTAAAATACTAAAGAAATCTGTCAACCTATAATTTTATATCCAATAAAGAATATCCTTCAAGAAGGAAGGTGAAATTAAAATATTTCCATATAAGAAAAACAAAGAGAATTTATCTTTAGCAGAACTGAACTATAAAGAGTACTTCTTCAGACTGATGGGGTATTAGACCAGTGAAAGTTTGGGACTTCAGGAAAGAATTAAGAGCAACATAAATAGTAAATATCTAGTGTACATTAAATAATTATTTTTCTTTTTAATTTCTTTAACAAATGTATGATTACTTAAAGCAAAAAATATAGCATTATCTTATGGGGTTTATTACACATGTAGACATAATACATATGAAATCTATATCACAGATTGACATATGGTTACAAAGTGTCTACATTTAATAAAAATAAAGTGGTAAGATATTAACTCTAAGTAGACTGTGAAAGTTAATTATATACATTAAAATCCCTACAACAACCACTAAAATAATAATGCAAAGGGATAGAGCTGAAATGCCTACAAATAAATGATACTGGAATTCTAAAACCTATTCAGAAAGCCCAAAAGGGGGAAGAAAAGGAAGAAATTACTAAAAAAAAAAAACTGAGGCAGGCCGGGCATGGTGGCTCACACCTGTAATCCCAGCACTTTGGGAGGCTGAGGCGGGCAGATCACGAGGTCAGGAGATTGAGACCATCCTGGTTAACACAGTGAAACCCCGTCTCTACTAAAAATACAAAAAAATTAGCCGGGCGTGGTGGTGGGCACCTGTAGTCCCAGCTACTCGGGAGGCTGAGGAAGGAGAATGGCATGAACCTGGGAGGCGGAGCTTGAAGTGAGCTGAGGTGGCACCACTGCACTCCAGCCTGGGCAACAAAACAAGACTCTGTCTCAAACAAACAAACAAACAAACAAAAAGGCAAATAGCAAAGACATGGTAGGCCTAAATCTAACCACATTAATAATTACATCATATTATAATGTACTGAACACTAATTAAAAGAAAGATTGTCAGAATGAATAGAAATGGAAGCTCTAACTATATGATGTCTATAAAAGATACACATTAACTATAAAGAGAAGTTGAAAGCAAATGAATGGAATGAATACATACTACGAATCCAGTAAGCATGAGAATGCTAGAGTGACTACATTAATATCAGACTTCAAGATCATACTGCCAGAGATAAAAAGAGATATTTCACAACGCAAAATGAGCCAACTACTCCGGAAAATATAACGGTCATAAATGTGTATGCACCTAAGAAGAGTTTCAAAATATATAAAGCAAAAACGGACTGAATATAAGGAAAAAAATATAATCTTAACAATTATGGATATTTGAATGTCTCTCTTAGCAATTAAAAAGACAATCTTATAATCACAGTCGAATATTTGAATCCCTGTCTTAGCAATTGATAGAACAGGAGCTCCCTGCCCCCGCCAATGACTAGAGACATAGATGATGATTTCAACAACACTCTCAACCACCTTGACCTAATTGATAGCTACAGAACATTATACTCAACATCTGCAGAATACATACTGTTTTCAAGTGCACATAATACATTCATCAAGACTGACCATATGTTCACCCACAGAACAAGTATCAAAAATTTTAATAGAATTAAAATCATACAGAGTATGCTCTCTATTCATATGGAATTAAATTAGAAATTAGTAACAATTAGATATCTAGGAAAACCTCAAATATTTGGAAATTAAAAGCACATTTCCAAATAATCCATGGATCCAAAAAGAAATCACAAGGGAAATTAGAATATACTTTGAACTGAAAGATACTGAAAATTTAATATTTTAAAATTTATCGGATGCAGCTAACACATTTCTTAGAAGGAAATTTAAGAGATATGGATGCTTGTATTAGAAACATAAAATAGTCTAAAACTAATGACTCAAGTTTTACCATAAGAAGCTAGAAAAAGAAGGGTAAATTAAATGTAAATCAGTATAAGAAACAATAAAGATAAAAATAGAAATCAATGAAATACAAAACAAACCATGGAAAAGTTAATAAAATAAAAATTTGATTATTTGAAAACATCGGCAGAATTGATAAACTTAGCTAAACTGATGGAGAAGAGAATACAAATTATCAGTATATCAAGTTATCAGGAACAAATAACTGGCACTATTAATCCTATAGATATTTAAAGGCCAGTAAGGGAATATTACAGTTTTATGCCAACAAATTTGACACAAAATTAAACAGAAAATCTGAACAGCCTTTTTTGTCAATTAAAGAAATTGAGCTTATTAAAAAAGGAAGGAAGAAAGGTAGACACAATTCCAGATCAGATGGTTTCATTGGTGAATTCTAAGGAGAATTTACAGAAAAAATAACAGCTATCTTAAACTCTTCAGAAATTCTTCTTATGAGGTCAGCATAACCTTAACACCAACACCTTAAACAGATTTTATAAAACTTGTAGGATCAGGCCAGGCATGGTGGCTCACACCTGTAATCCCAGTACTCTGGGAGGCCAAGGTGGGTGGATCACCTGAGGTCAGGAGTTCGAGACCAGTTGGCCAACATGATGAAAACGTATCTCTACTAAAAATACAAAAAAATTAGCTGGGCATGGTGGCGTGCGCCTGTAATCCCAGCTACTTGGGAGGCTGAGGCAGGTGAATCACTTGAATCTGGAGGTAGAGGTTGCAGTGAGCTGAGATCCCACCACTGTACTCCAGGCTGGGTAACAAGAGCAAAACTCCATCTCAAAACAAACAAAACAAAACAAAACAAACAAAAAAACACAAACAAACAAAAAAGCCTGGTAGGATTGGCCTATAACCATAATTCAGTCAGCCACATGAATATACTAAAAGGGACATTGGTAGATATTAAAAAAAGCAATAAAAATCAAATAAAATTATTTTCCTTTTCTTATTACTGTATCTTTTAATAATAAATAGATCAACCCCTTTGGAATTAAAAACTGATCTGTGAACAAATACCTTGGCTCCCTTCTTCTCACTTTTGAAGCAGTCTTTTCTCATTACAGTCACTTTCACCTCCACTCTGCAGGAAGACACTGACAGTGGGGGCAACACAGCATAGACCTGTTGTTCAGGAAGGTGGTGAGAAACCTGGTTCAGGTCATGGGTCATCTACGCTCTCAAGTTTAGCTTTCTCAGTAGTAAATTTCAGTTTGGTAAAGAAGTTTCTGGAGAAAAGTCCAAAGCAAAAAATAATACTGAATTTGTTTTTCCTTAACCCCTAAAAAATAGAGTGAAAGGGAAGGAGGAGTCTTTTTTTTTTTTTTTTTTTTGAGACGGAGTCTCGCTCTGTTGCCCAGGCTGGAGTAGTGCAGTGGTGTGATCTCGGCTCACTGCAAACTCTGCCTCCCAGGTTCATGCCATTCTCCTGTCTCAGCCTCCCGAGTAGCTGGGACTACAGGTGCCCACCACCACACCCGGCTAATTTTTTTGTATTTTTAGTAGACATGGGGTTTCACCGTGTTAGCCAGGATGGTCTCGATCTCCTGACCTTGTGATCCGCCCGCTTCAGCCTCCCAAAGTGCTGGGATTACACGCGTGAGCCACCGCACCAGGCCTTTTTTTTTTTTTAGACAAAGTCTTGCTCTGTCGCCCAGGCTGGAGTGCAGTGGCTCACTGCAACCTCCGTCTCCCAGGTTCAAGCGATTCTCCTGCCTCAGCCTCCTGAGTAGCTGGGACTACAGGCGCCCGCCACCATGCCTGGCTGATTTTTGTATTTTTAGTACAGACGGGGTTTCACCATGTTGGTCAGGCTGGTCTCAAACTCCTGACCTTATGATCTGCCCACCTCAGCCTCCCAAAATGCTGGGATTACAGGCATGAGCCACCGCACCTGGCCGCAAAGTCTTAAAAAAGTATTAGAAAACATGAAATACTCATAGGTGGGAACTGAACAATGAGATCACTTGGACTCAGGAAGGGGAACATCACACACCGGGGCCTATCATGGGGAGGGGGGGAGGGGGGAGGGATTGCATTGGGAGTTATACCTGATGTAAATGACAAGTTGATGGGTGCAGCACACCAACATGGCACAAGTATACATATGTAAAAAACCTGCACGTTATGCACATGTACCCTACAACTTAAAGTATAATAATAAAAAAAAAAAAAAGAAAACATCAAACACACACACACACACACACAAAAGAAAACATGAAATAACTGCATGTGGAAGTAGAAAGCACAGGGTAGAGTGACCACCATCCCCTTCCCCACCACTGGAGGGGGACAGTGAAGGAACAACAGGAGGGGCTCTGAGAGGAGAAAGTATTGGGTAGAGTATTCAGAAGGGTGTTGCGTCAGTAGTGAAGAAAAATTAGCCCTAAATTAAAGGTTGCTCTGCAACTCCTCCCCCAAACACAAAGAAGGCCTCAAAGGATCAAACGATTACAAACTAACTTAACTGCTTCCCAAAACAAAGCTCAAGAGTAGTTATATAAATACAAAAATATCCAGTACCCAGCAAGATAAAATTCACAATGTCTGGCATCTAATGAAAAATTACCAAACACGTATAGAAGCAGGAAAATGCAACACGTAGGGCAAAGCCAAAAATCAATCAATATAAACTGACATAGAAATGACACATGATAAAATTAGTAGACAAAGACATTAAAAAAGCTATAACTACATTTCTGTGTATTCAAGAGGTAGAAGAAACACTGAAGATGTTCAATAGAGACATGAAAGAGATAAAAAAATCCATATTGAACTTGAAGAGATGAAAAATACAGATGGATTTAACAGCAGATTAGACATTACAGAAGAAAAGATTAGCAAATTAAAGACAGCAACAGAAACTATCCAAAATGAAACAGAGAGACAAGGTAGTGAAAAAAAAAAAAAATGAACAAAGTATCAATGAACTGAGGACAATTTCAAGTGGCTAATATACGTATGACTAAAATCCCTGGAGGAGATGTACAGAAAAACATTTGAAAAATAGGTAACTGTCAAGTGATAGAGTGTCATGAACATTCAGATTATTTTAGTTATAATTTTTGGTATTTTCATGGTTTTTAGTATATACTATATTCTGAATATTGTACCTAAAATTATATTCTACCTGGAAATGTCTAATATTTATTTAAAAACAAGCCCCAGTGTAAAATCTAGAATTATATATATCCTATCAAATAAATGAGTGACTTAGAATATATTCAAGAAGTAAAATGAACTTCTAATATATACGTATCTCCACTTTTTATGGACCTGAATGTTGGTCTATTACTGATGAAGCAGTTAAGAAATTTAACGTCTCACTTCTCCCTGTGATTGGAATGAAGGGAGCTTGTGAATGTGAAGGTAAGAAATAAATTTTGGTTGTGGGTGGCACAGAAAAAATTGGTAACTTGTAGTATAAGTATTACTAAAGAGATAATAGAAACTGACAAGTTTTAGATCATGATAAAAAAAGGAAGGAGAGAAAAAAATAATCAGGAACCAGCTTACAGAATGGACATGAAACTTGGTCCAGTGTGGCAGTGGGGAAGGTGTAATTCACATGCATGCAGCCAGTCACAGGTGTTTTGGTTTGGTCGAATATAAAGCCCTGAACTTAGGATGAGATTCCACCTGCTTCTTAAGCTAGCTCTACTGTTAAGTGGTGACCATTATACCAAACACTAAAAATATAAACTAGACTTTCCTCTATTTGGGATTCGTATGATTATTAGAGAGATGTCTAATAATTATTTGTACTTACAAATGACTCATGACATAAAAGTCATTTGTAAGAACAAATAATTATTAGAACAAAGAAGTAAGAGAAGCAAACACTGTTTTGTTTTGTTTTGTTTTTGCCTCAAAGATTCACTTACAGACCACATCGTCAGGGAACTGTTGTAAAGCATGCTTTTTTTCTGTAGTCACAACGGCATTACTGGGGACTAAAATATGGAGTCAAGACTCAATTTAAAAGAAAACACAGCAATGATAAAGAAAATGGCATAAGGACAAAGGGGAAAGCAACAAACCTCCTCGCTCAATTGAAATAATTCAGTGAAATAAGATTAATATTTTCCAAGTCAAAAACCTTTAGAGCTAAAGTACGTTCAAGCAATCTCCTCATTTCCTGATGGTGAAGAGATTAACCTAGGTGATGTAACTATTTACTGTAAAGGAAGAAACTGAGTTGCAAGTCTCCTCAATCACAGCCCTGAGTCTTGGTTGTTGCATTCTCCAGCTGTCTTGCAGAGGGAAGGGAGTGGGAGTAGACTGTATGCAGTGATTTTACAGAGGACTCCAGCGCACTTTAAAGTGCATATTAACATTCATACAAAATACTCTTTCTAATGTAACCTTGACCTACCTTGACCTAATGTGCTTTCTATAAGAAACATGAATTCCATATTTAGTTACTAATGGTTTGGGGTTCTCAGAATTCAGAGACATTTTTGCCAGATGCTGGTTTGGATGATTGAGGATTTTTTAAAGATCTTCTCATGAAAGAAATGATCTCTTCTTTAACCTTTTTGATAAACCATCACCTTTAGCTTTGTAAACAATTCAAATTCACTCGACTGATGTTATTTCCATAAGCCATCATTCCAGTATCCTGTAGAGATATACTTGTGGGATTGGGAGCCAAGAAATCTGTGTGCTGGTCCCAGTGCTGCTTGGAGCCTGGGTAAGTGATGGAACATTTATGGATCTCAGCTTTCTTATGAAAACAAGAAGCCGACAGAATGCTCTCTTTCTCTAAATTTCTATTATTTTCAGTTGCAAGAGTGAGGAGACAAAAATCTCTAGTCATCTTTTATTGGTAACTGGGTAAGTTTTTCCTCCCTTCCCTTTTCTGAACCCACCAACAAGTAGAAGGATCTGTGAAAAGATACAGGATGAGGAGGAGGTGGGGAAGAACTAAAGTAACCACCCTAATTTTGTATATCTTACATTTTTAACAATAGCTCCAGGTCTGCTTCTTTTTCTCTCCTTGGCTTACTGGCCCCTGGGTCTTGCTTCAGAAACTAAGTAATACATGAATAAAGTCATGACAATTGACTGCTTTTCATGAGCAGACCATTTGGTGAAATGATAAAAGTTGAAGAATTGAGACGGCCTTTATGAATTTACAGTTTAAATGTAAGCTAATTTCAGAACCATCCTTTATTTTTTGCTTCTTTTATTTGTACTGAACATTTCCCCCTTTTCCTGTCCTTCACTCTTATTCAGATTTCCTTCTGCACTTTTGTTGTACTGCTGTTCTTGTGTTGTGCAAATTTTATCTTATTTTCAAATGTAGAAACAAATAAATGACTTAACTGTGCTGACAGGTAAAATTCTAGTAAAAATTCTAAGTTACATCAAATAAGCAGAGAGATTTTGCTCCAAAGAAATTAACATCTATATCAGATATGCTCCTCTAACAGTGTTGATACAGCTTCCAAAGCTCCTAATTTTAAACCACAGATATTAGAAAGATATATGTGCAAATGTTTTGAGCTATATAAATTCAAGCTATGCTCACAGTAACAACTAGCTCTACTTCAAATAGTTTTATACTGCTTATGGAAGTGCTATTATGGCATTATGTTAAAACATTCAACCAAAATTTCCTGGACACCATTTATGAGCACAGTATATATAAAAATGATTTCAATTAGTTGATATTATGTGTCTACTACAAGTACCTCAAAGAGTATGCATGGATCAGATAGTATCCTGGAGGCATAAATTCACCCTCCACATAATATTTGATCCCATAAATCCAGCAGTTTATACCTCAAAGGGAGGGGTGGGTTTTCTTCTGTTTTTATTCACAATGAAAATTGAATCTTAACTAGCCACATGGGAATATGATAGATGATAATCCATTGTTGAACAGTAGTCTTATATTTATCTAATTTATTGATTGAATGAAATGAGGTCTTTGATTCAATTCAAGAGTTTGGCATTTTACACTTTTCAGTTTATAGAACTGTTTGATTAATAATAAATTTTGAAAGAGTCTATTCATATTAAGAAAATTAGGCCCAATACTAAAAGATATCAAGACATATCTCATGTTCAACTTGCGGTTCAATCTCTCTTCCTAAAATGAAACAGTAATTGGTAAACCATCTTGAATAGGTCTTGTGTGTGTGTGTGCACGCGCGCGCATGTGTGTGTATTAAACAAGTTTGATTATGGGTTAGTAGGATTGCATCAGCTATCTCTTTGACTATGTGGCATCCAAATAAGTAGGCACTAATGGTCTGTGTGTGTTTGTGTGTGTGTGTGTGTGTGTGTGTAATGATGTCATACATTTTCTCTAGGGAATTTCTCCAGGATAGATATAGTTTTCAAAACTGCTTTTTTAAAATACTATGAGCAGAAAGGTATGATTTGGCTGTAGTTTTGCTATTATTTTCAAGAAATAAACTTGCTTGCTATCCAGTAGTGGCTAGTGCTTTAAGTTTTAATGTGGATACTAGCCCATATTTTGCAAGAATTTGGCCATTACTCAAGTACGAAGTTAGGAAATTGTGTATTTTATCTTACATTCTATTTCTAGTTGTAGCAAGCTTTTTGGCATTAGAATATTTGTGCACCATATACCCCTTCAATGGTCCTCATAAATGTTATGTTTGCCTTTATGTAGTTTTTAAAGTTAGGAATTTGGATCCTAGAAAGAGCCTCAAGAAACAGTATAGACTTCTCTAGAACATCTCACAGGAATGAATAACCTTGAAAACTTGAAAGTGGATTTGACTACCTAGTGACACAGACCACATGGTAATACAGCAGCAATTTTCTCTAACCCCTAAACAGGTCTCACAAGCAATCCTTGGTTTCTCAACATTTTTTTTTCCAATTAAATTGACCAGAAAATATCCTTCTTTCCTTCCCCAGCTCCTAACTTTGTAAGCTGCAAACTCATAAATGAAGTCAGGCTATTGATATTATGCTTACATTCTACACAGTAATGTTATAAATTTAAATGAAGCAATATCTGTGTTCTAGATCCTCAAATGAATAGTTTATTCCATATAAAAAGAGGGATTATTAATAACTACATTCTGTTTTTTTATTCCCTCTGTAGTTTCAATTAGTTATACAGATATTTACTTCCTTCTCCCTACCTGTGTCATATTTAAAAATCTTTATTCCACTGAAGAAGCAACTCTGTGTTGTGGAGTCAGTAAAGTCACTCGTGAATAACGTTTACCTCCTGGGGACTATTAAAGAACTGAATAGGAGCCACATACAACCATTCTAGAAATATCGATTTAGATGGATAGAAGTCTTTTTATACTTTAAAATTTTCCTACATTAGAGATAAGCACAATAAGATAAATCTTGGAAATCAGGAGAAAATTCTACTTCTAATACCTACAGTGATTAATGTGTTATTTGGAATGTAACACAAAATTAAAAATTAAAAAAACACAAAGAATTAAATTATTGTAATTACTGCACTTGTATTTTTTGGCACTGCGGGAAAGGACATCTTAGTCTGATAGCCTCCAGCACCATAAACTTGGATAAGCCATCTGACCTCTCTAGGACTTAGTTTATTCATTTGGGCCAAGTGACTCATAAGGTCTGTGCCGGATCTAAAAACATCGTGGGTTTGTATTATTGGTGGGGAATACTTTAACAAAGCTCAGACTGACAAATGTTGCAAAGCTATACTTTAAATACAAAAACACGCCGTACCATTAATGAGTGATTGGGCTGGGGGATGCAACTGAGGGAGGAAATATGATGTGGAAGCTGTTTGGGGGAGGTGAAATAATCAGTTTGAAAGGAGATTTTTGTGGGGGTAGATAAGAAAAACCTCCCAATGGATATAAATGCCAGGTTATTGAAGATCCCAAACTTTAAAATAGGGGGTTTAGATTTTGATCTGTAGGAGACAGCAGTAGGACAAGATACAGAGTGGGATAAAGAGGACCGACAGAGAGACTTCCTAGCAGAGTAACAGCATTAATATTAACAACGGCTAAATTTTATTAAGCACTTACTATATGCCCAGCAGAGTTCTACATCCTCTACATGTACTAACTCATTCAAATAATGGAAATAATAACCTTATGATGTTAGGTATTATTATTATCTTGTTAAAAAAGGAAACTGAGGAAAAAGGAGAATTTATGCAACTTGCCTAATCAAAAACACAATAATATTTTAGAAAAAGGCCTAAAAAAAGATACGATTCAGAATGATTTGGAGAGGAGCCAACAAATAAGAATTTATATTCAGAAATTTGAGTTTTGGAAAATACTGATTGCATTAAGAGAATATGTGTACATTTCAAGTGTGGTAATCACTTATTATAATAATCTTGCTTTTGAAGAGCATGCATGTACTGTTTTATAGTCATGTTGTGAGTTTAAGAGTGCATGTATTAAAGAAAAATAAATTGAAACAAAAAAATTAACCCAATCCAAAACAGACTTGGTTGATTTGGTCTCTGTGAAAAAGAAAATAAATAGTGGATAATGGAAAATAAACAGTGAAATGTATCAAACATCGAAGAAACAAATGACAGCAATTCTCTAAAATTTGTTTCAGAAAACAGAATCAGAGAGAACATTTCTCAACTCATTCTATGATGCCAGCCTTTACCTAATACCGAAACCAGACAAAGACATTACAAGAAAGGAAAACAATAGACCACTATGCCTCATGAACACAGATGAAAAATATTCTCAATAAAATATTAGCAAATTGAATCCAACAATACATAAAACAATTATACCATATGACACAGTGGGATTCTTCTAGGTGTGCAAGGCAAGTTCAACATTTGAAAATCCATGGATGTAATCTATCATGTCAAGAGACTAAAGAAAAAAAATCGTATCAATAGATACAAAAAAAGAATTTGACAAAATTCAACATCCATTCATGATAAAAAAAACCCTGACAAAACTAGCAATAGGGGGTAACTTCTTCAATTTCATGAAGAATATCTACAAAAATCTATAGCTAACATCATACTAGTGGTAAGAAGCTAGAAGCTTTCCCCCTAAGATCTGAAACAAGGCAAAGACTCCTCTCAACATTCCCTTTCAATATCATACTGAAAGCTGTAGCTGATATAAGAAAAAGATAAAAAATATACAGACTGGAAAAAAAGAAATAAAACTTTGTTTACAGATTACATGATTGTCTATGTAGAAAATCCCAAAGAATCAACCACAACAAAGAAACTCCTGGAACTAATAAGCAATTATAGCAATGTTGCAAGATACAAAGTTAATATACAAGTCAATTGCCATCTTACATACAAGCAATGAGCAATAGGAATTTGAAATGGAAAACACATCATTCATATTCATTTCAAAAAATTTAAATACTTATGTATAGATCTAATGATATATGTACAAGGTCTATATGAGATAAACTACAAAACTCTGATGCAAGAAATTTAAAAAGATCAACATAAATGGAAACATATTTCATGTTCATGGACAGGACAACTCAATATTGTTAAGATGTCAATTCTTCCCAACTTGATTAATAAATTTAACATAATCCCAATCTAAATTCCAGCAGGTTATTTTTGTGGATATTAACAAAAAGATTCTATAGTTTACACAAAAGGCAAAAGACCCAGAATAGCCAAAATGATATTGAAGAAGAGCAAAATCAGAGAACTGAAACTACCCAACCTCAAGACCTATCATAAAACTACAGAAATCAAGATAGTATGGTATTAGTGAGAGACAAATGAATCAATGAAGCAGAAGACAGAGCCCAGAATTGATTCACACAAATATAGTCAACTGACTTTGGACAAAGAAGCAAGGGTAATCTAATGGTGAAAGTATAATTTCCTAAACAAATGATGCTAGAACAACTAGACTTTCACACAGAATAATAACAATTAATAATAAATCTAGATACAGGTTTTACACCTTTCACAAAAATTAACTCAGCATGGACCGTAGACTAAATATAAAGTACAGAAACAAAACTTCTAGAAGACAACAGGAAAATCTAGGTACCTGGTGTTTGGCAATACATTTTTAGGTAGAACACCAATAGCATGATCAATGAAAGAAAAATCAAGAAGATAAGCTTCACTAAAGTTAAAAACTTCTGCTCTGCAAAAGACAATATTAGGAGGTTGAAAAGATAAGCTATATAATGAGAGAAAATAATTGCAAACACATGTCTGATAAAGGACTTGTATCTAAAATATGTAATAAAGTCTTAAGATCTAGTAATTAGAAAACAAACAACTCAATTAGAAAGCGGCAGGGTGCGGGGTATAATCTCGACACTTCACTGAAGAAGATATACAGATGGCAAATAGGTACATAAAAAGGTGTTCTGCATCATGTGTCATTAGTGAACTGTGAACAAAAACAATGATGAGATAGCACTCTGTACCTGTCAGAATGACTGATTTCCGAAACACTGACAAAACCAAATGCTGGCAATGATGCTGAGCCGCAGAAACCTCATTTATTGTTGTGGGAATACAAAATGATACTGCCTCATTCAAAGACGGTTTGGAGCTTTCTTATAAAGCTAAGCATAATATTAACATATTATTTCAGCAATTGAGCTCTTAGGTATTTCCCCAAATAATTTGAAAATGTATGTCTACACAAAAACCTGCACGTGAATGTTTACAGTAGCTTTATTTATAACTGCCCAAACTGGAAGCAACAACCAAGATGTCTTTCAACTGATAAATGAATAAATAAACTGTGGTATGCCCATTTAATGGAATATTATGCAGCAACAGAAAGAAATGAGCTATCAAGTCATGAAACACATGAATGAATCTCAAATGCATATTGTAAGTAAAAGAAGCCAGTCTGAAAAGCTACATCCTGTATTATTCCAAGCATACGACATTCTGCAAAAGGCAAAACTATGGAGACAGTAAAAAATATATATATATATTAGTAGTTGCTAGGGTTTCAGGGGAAGGAGCAGAGGGATGAGTAGGTAGAGCAAAGAAAATTTTTGGGGCAGTGAAACTATTCTGTATGATACTATAATTGTGGACACACGATATGCAAAATCTATAGAACTGTGCAAAACAGAGTGAACCCTAATGCAAACTATGAACTTTAATGTATCAGTATTGGTTTATCAATTGTAACAAATGTACCATACCACTGCAAGATGTTAATGATGGGAGAATAAAGGTGTGGGGGAGAATATGGAAATGGTACTTTCTGTTAAGCTCTTTTGTAAAACTAAAACTGCTCTAAGAAAGTTTATTCATTAAAAATAAATCCAGCCCAGGCACTATGGCTCACACGTGTTATCCCAGCACTTTGGGAGGCTGAGGTGAGAGGATTCCTTGAGGCTAGGAGTTGGAGATAGGCCTGGGCAACATAGTGAGACCCCATCTCTAAAAAAATTTAAATAATTAGCCAGGTGTGGTGGTGCATGTCTGTAGTCCCAGCTACTTGAGAGGCGGAGGTGGGAACTCAGCAGTCTGAGGCTGAAGTGAGTTATGATCACACCACTGCACTCCAGCCTGGGTGAAAGAATGAGACCCTGTCTCTAAAAATCAATCAATCAATCAATCCTACACAATCCAAAATATATCTTTTTTTTCTGCCTGGAGAGTCTCTATGGTATACTTATGTGGAAAATGAATAGTGTAATCAGAAAAGTTTGGTAGCAGCCACAGAGAACCAAAGGGAAGAAAGCATGGGAAAGAGAAGATTGCTTCTTACTGCTCCTCTGGCTTCCAACAGTGCCCCTCAATCCACTCTGATGCTGGAATGACCCTGTTACAAGAAAATCTGAACATATCACCCTCATGCTCAAATTTCATCAAGAAAACCACGGCTGCAAGATAAGACTTAAACTCCTTGGCATGGCATACGAGGTTCTGGATGGTCTGGTAAGGCTCCATTTCTCTATCCACCCTGGATCATTTCATTCCATTACCCCATGCACAATTTTCCCAAGAGGTTTTGTACATACAGGAAAATCCTTCCTTGGCTTTGCAAATTCCGGCTCATTCTTCAAATATCAGTTAGGGAGTTCTCTTCCTAACAAAGTGTCCTCTAAGCTTCCCAGGCAGCCTTAAGATACTTTTTCCTGTGCTCCAGTTGATCATGGCACCTAGCTTTCCTAAGACAAATATTTATCGTTAATTAAATGCTCATTTGCATGTCTGGTGCCAAATTTGACCCAAGTTCCTTTAGAAAACCACTGTGTTGCATTTGTCTTTATATCCCTCGTGTCTAGCCCAGAGCCTCGTATATAGTAGGTGCCGAATAAATGCTTGTTCAGTAAACATCGGGAGGTGAATCTTCACACCTCTACCTCTAGATTCACCACAACCTCTACAGTAATATCCTCTGGTTAGTATTTTAATAGTTCACACTTCTCTAATTCATTCTCACTTGTATATATAGTGAACTCTTGATTACGCACCAGAGGATTATCCACATTGTAGTTCAGTGTAGCAAATCTTACTTTTAACTTCTTGTTGACATCACCAGCTGTTTACTTATGTCCTTCATTGACATTGTCACCCATTCCATCTACTTTTACTCCTGTATGCAGCCAAGAGCATGGCAGAAGCTAGAAAGAAAGGATTTTTTAAAAGTTACACACACTTATTTGCCTCTTCCTACCCAAGATTCTGGACTTAAAGGCACAAGAGATCCCAAAGTCAGAGTAAGAAGGTTATCAAGGTAAGCTAGATAAAAACAGTGATGAAAGGGGCAGCTACTTGAGTGATGGTGTGACATGGGAGAACTGGGAACATTTTTCTGGGAAAAGGATCTTCATCACAAACTACAAATCTCTGAATAGCTTTTAGGATATGCTCCCCAACAAAGAATCCTACATTTCCACCTACTATATCTTCTAGCAGACCAGTGTTTCATAACTTCTAACTTTTTCGATTTATTTGGAGTCACTAACCCGACGACTGCACTAAATGGTAGGATGTGTAGGAATAAAACATGAGCAACTGCACACTCCTGAAATAATCATCTATTAAACACTGTCTTCCATGTCAGACTGCTAGTAAAGATAAAAATAAATACTTTAATTTCAGGCACAATTTTGTTTTGTTTTGTTTTATGTTTCCCTGAGTATGTGATATGAAACTATTTTTTAATGTCATTTACATTAAACTCTGGCGCTGCTGACTGTGCTTTACATTCTTCTGAAGGCCCCCAGTAGTGATTCCTCTTTTAAATTTAAAAGCCTAATGAACCCAGATTTTTAAAAGTAGCTAATATTGGGTTGAGGGCCAAACAATATAATGATGCAGAGCTACTTGCATTATTCCTGGAGCTATTTGATTTTGACAAGCCCACATTTGGTAATTAACATGAGAATGCCCCCTTGGGCCGTTCTCCTGTTAGCTAAAATATCTTATAAATTACTGTAATAAAAGGGGAGAAAAAGGAACACGCTGCCTGTCAATGTTTCAACTTATCTAGCAAGAGGAGGAGACAAAGCCCCGATCTGGAAACATACAGATGCCAAATGGGAGCATAAATTCTACCATCTGCCCCGATGTAAGAGAGGCACCTATTCGACAGCAGGACATGTGTACAGTATCAGCTGAGTTCCCGAAGCAAAAGGTGTGCCGGTCTGTTGGATGGGCAGTCTTGGTAGGTTTCATCATTGCCAATGAGTCAGTGATATCACATCATCGGCTAAATGCCCGGTCAGTGGACACAGCACCTACAGTTGAGGAAGCAGCTTCATATATTCCATTTCAAGCTCTTGGTAGAGTTCAATAAATAATACCATCTACCAGTATTGTCAAATGCAGTCAAATTTATTATCCTAATCTAGATGAATGTACTAACATGGCCATAATATAGATTCTATGTGCATTTGTGGTTAAGAGTCAAATGTCTCCCTTTACTACCTCTGCTTGCTCCCATCTGGTTATAAGCCTGTAATCAGCTAAAGGAACTGGAAGTGGACAAATGAGCAGGTTTTACAGTTCGCTTTCTCGAGGCTAAGATTTGGCAATGATGTAATTTTAATTCTGGCAAGAAGTAACAGTCTGTGACTATTTCCTTAGAATTGATTTTTAAAATTCTTTAAGACCTCACTTTCTTTTCTCTTTCGCCCACATAACTATTTATCATCTGATTGTAGACATATAAGCCACTAAAAGAAAATTATGACACAACAAGTAATAAATTCTCCCTAGGTAATGGAGACTACTGTGTATCTAAACATATCCGTATATGCAACAATGCATACAAAAATAAACTTTATTTTCTCACACTATAGTTTTACCTCCTGTTACCAAATCAACTTTATTATCATCAATTTATTTTAATCTAGGACATGAACCACATTATTTTGAGTCGACAGCAGCTGCTGATTGAACAATAGTTTTCAATGTTCTATTACTTAGGGTCTTTTTTTTTTTTTTTTTTTTTTAGTGTTTTAGTTAAAGGCCTGAGGGAATCAATGGGTATAATGTGTAGACTTATTGATAAAAATTTTGAGTCTGCAATAGAATTAAAGCTCAAAAATAGCTGTGTTTAATCCATAGCAGACATAATTTGCTACTAGGGCTGAATTTTAACAGGAACAGATCCAAAATCATGTCAGTGTTCCCATTTTTGTGCCACAGAGTAATGACATTTAATCAGGAATATTACTACACTCTTTTGGTGACAGCTGAGACACAAAACCAGCCAGCTGATGCAATTCCTGTCTTACTGCTGGCGGCCTATAAACGGCAGCTACAAACAGGAAGCTGCTTTACCTCTTGTATCCTAACAGACGGAATTTTAAAGAACAAGGCTTGCAGAGCGGCTGCAAGTACAGTCCGTCAGGCTTCCTCAAGACGTCTGGAACCATCCCACAGTCTCCACACATCCCTCTGGCCAAAGGAAGCTTAAGGAGGAAACTGTTCTAGATCTGTTGATGCAATGGCGCTGCAGTCACCAGGTGTGAGGCAACACGAGCTTTGCAGAATATAACCACCATAGCTACTGCTCAGTTAGATCGATGGCCTATAATTACCTGGGAATTGCTTGGACACAAATCAATGGTGTATTGTGTCCCATTCCTAATGAGCAGGGTAACTTTTGCCTGGTCTGTGAACACTATGATAAAGACAATACTCCCATCTGCTTACTCTGCCTTCTACTACCTGCCCAGACTGCATCTGATGTAGCCCAGCAAGACTGGGGATATGGGAAGCAGACTTCAGACAGCAAGGAATTGGGGGTGATGTGTTCCAACTCCAAAAGCAGTCTTTATTGCAGCGGTTGCAGCTTTTCACTCCATCCCAATGTGGACTAAGACTGACATCTCTGAGATAAAAGGCTCCATTAGATGTCTTCAGTTTGGCCAGCCTCCTCCCCTGGCCACGCCCCAAAGGATCAAGCCACATTCTGCTGACATCTATCAAGCTCATGATTCCAGCTCAACACTTTGCAGCAATTTCTCCATCTTCCAGCTACCACAAAAAGAGGAGTGGGAGGAGAAGATCCAAGCAAGTGGTGGGGAGGGGTTGCTTAGTGCTATTTGATCAAACACTGAATGTACAGCCCCATAACTAAGCTGCCACAAACACACCACTCTATCCTGTAATACTTCTTAAAAGTAAAGGAACAGAGCTGGAGTCCTGCTGGATTTCCCTTAGCAACCTGACAGGAGCCCACAAGGTCAGCTAGCAGGAAGCGTAGAAAATTATACGGTGGGGAATTATCAGCTAAATTATTTCACTATACTCAGGATTTTTACTGTTCTTCCCAAGACAGTGGCCTCTTGCTACCCAGATTAGAAACATGAATAAAAGGACAAGAATGACAAAAGGAGGGGGAAAGAAAAGAGAAACATTTTAAATGGCTTCTTTATCTTATTTTATATATATACACATACATACATGTATATGTATATGGATATGCGTATGTGTGTGTATGGCTTTGTTTTGTTTTAATGCAACTCCTTGAGGCTACTGCCCAGAAATCCAACCTGCTTGTTTTCCTTCTCTGGCCATAATGTTTCTTATCCTTTTTGTTTGGGGTAGAAGGATGATGGGGGTTGGGCTGGAGACGGCTCCACGACCAGGTTTGCTACACAAGCCACAGCAGCAGGAGCAAGCATGATTTATCAATTAACAGGTAATGAAAAAAATTCTCTGCAATTAAAGATATGATTTTGCTCAAACAGGAAGCAGCACCATACAACTGTGTACCCCTCTGAGGAATACTCAGCTCCCGTCACTAATGTGGAGCACAGCTAATTTTAACAGAGTGTGTGTGGGCCCCTTGGGGGACTCCTTGTTGATGAAGGAATATACAGTAGGGAACCCCCAGAGGACCTAGCTGATTGGAGAGCCCCAGGAAAGGTGTAGGGAAATTACATTTCCTGTTTCTTAGGAGAGTTATTAAAGGGAAAGGCAGCTTTAATCACTGAAAGACCAGTTGCTGTATTATTTTTGATTTATATACCAAAACAATACCCTTTATTCCTTGGTTGCTTTTTAATATATATGTCAGCTTAGTCAATATTATATTTCAGTATAACATATAAACAGCTGTAAGATCTTGTTAAAAATGTGAAGGTTCTTGAAAGATTATACAAGATAAAATACATTATTGCTACTCAACAAAAAAATCAGAGAAAATTAAAGTAGACAGAAATATTCCCCTTTTTCTTTTCACATAAATCAATAAGCTATTTTGTTAAAAGAAATGCACCAAAAATTTCGTAATAATATATAAAAAAAGTTGTTGGCTTCCCAATGTTTTCTTCTTCTGGATATACAGTTTCCTTGGAAAGAGAAATTTCATTTCTATGCAATTAATGCAGAAAAGGCACAGTGATTTGCTGATATTATGTTCATGCCAATTTGTTTAAAATACTTCTATATAGTCACTATTTTACATCAATAGTTTAGTAAACTTTGGAGGAGTTTTCAGATTACCTAGTTCAACTCTTTCACATTTCAGGTGAGAAAACAAAGAGTCAGAAAGGCTAAGTATTAAAAACACAACAATAATAACAACAATCATGTCTAACATGGGCTGGGTAATTACTGTTCAGTGCTGCTTTGAGCTCCTTGCATATGTTATCTTATTGAATTCTTTCTATAGCCCTTTGAGGTATTACTATTATTATCAATGATCGCTTTTATTGTTTTCATAGAAGAAGAATTTCAGGTTGAGAAAGGGTGAATGACTCACCCAAGACCACATGACAAGGGCAGAAGCAGGCAGTAGGAAGAGGGATTCCTGACTCCAGGGACACCAGAGTTAACCACTACGCTATGCTGTCTCTCCTGTCATGCACTGATTACAGAGACGTGGGCACTAGACCCCAGATTCCTTGTTTTGAGGTCTAGTAATAAAACAGAACATTATTTCATTCCATTAGATTATATCGAAATATTCTCCATCCCAAAAGATCACCCACAGAGCTGAATTTCAAATGGAAAGTTCCTATATGAATTTGAACTTTTAAACCAAATGGGACACCACATGTGTGTGCGAATGAGTGTGCTGAATGTGGTTGTTGGACTGGGGGAATACAAGTGACCTGGGGAAAAATACAGGCAGGGAGGCCTGGTTCCTGCTGCTGTGCCCTCTGACCTCCCAAAAGGATCCTCCTCTGTCTCCTTATAACCCCTAGGATGAGTCTCGCCACACCACAGTCCAGTCCAAATCTGATTACGTCTATAAAAACAAGTGTTCCATTTCTGGTGCTTTTTAAATGTAATTGAAAGACTGTGTCTGCCTGAAACAGCCAAAATCTATAACCCTTCTTGCTAACATCCTTCCTGAAAACTCCTCTGCTTGCCAAAGCAGTGTTAAAGAACAACCACAGTGTACGGCATGAGTGCAAATAGCTTTCCTTTTAAAACACAAACCAAAATAATCTTTACAATCCAGCAGCTATAAGTGATGGAGAAGGCTCCTTCAAACCCTGCCCCACAGTATTACCTCGGGCAAAGGTTTCTCTGCTGTTAGAACTGGGATATTTGGAAGTAGGCTGCCCCTACGAGCTTTGCTTTTGTTTCGTTGGTGGATTCCTCTGACAGTTCCTAACTGCATTATCAGGATTTGTCTCGCTGGTAATGGCCAATTCATTTGTATTACCACATTTAGGCCTTCCACTAAGCAGACAGTCACAGGTATGAAGACTGGTCCCATGGAGTCCAGTGCAGCTGACTGCTCTGACTGGCTCAGAGGAAAATGTCAGCAGGAAATCAAGTCCGTCTTCTTCATTTTTCCTGTCCAGATTCCGCACTCCCTTATGGACAGGGAGACAGACAGACAGAGCACATGTGTGTGCACACACACCTCATAAATCCCAGCAGCGAGCCTCAACCTCATTGGGGAAGAACTGGGACAGACATCGAGTCCAATGCCTTCATTTAGCAGCTGAGGAACCAAGTCCCAGAGAAAATAAGAGACTTCTATGTGTTAGTTAGTAAGTGGCAAAGCTAGGGTTTGATCCTAAGGATGCCTGACCCTAAGTCCACTGTTCTTTACGCAGCACTGTTTTACTAAAAGCATAAAAAAGTCTTTATTAATGAGGGTGTTCAGAAACTCCCTTTCTGTAAGCCCTTGTTTAGTGACTCCATTTTACAAGTGATCAATTTCTCAGGTCTTTCTTAAGTAAGGACGTCCACACAGACATCCTCACCCGCTGGGATAGGGCCTCCACTGGTAGAACCAGACACAAAACAGTACTAAGGACTTCCTGGGTGACTGAGGTACCCGCAAGCCCAACCCTTCCCACATGCTTCATACTCTGGTCCAGTTCCAGGGCTGATACCTCCCAGGGATTCAACTCCTACGCTTTGAAAACAACTGAGAATATTAAAGGCATCTACTCTCTTAGCATCTGGAAACAGAGGGTGTCAAAGACCTCAACATATTTCAAAGAACTTGTGGAGGAAAACAAATATCGGAAAGTTATTTTGAGGTTCAAAATTTTGAAAGAAAAAAGATAACCCTGAATAATATTCTACTTTTTATCGGTACAATTTGTACCTATCTTTCCGTAGATGAGAGAGGTGGCACACGAGAAACGGATCATTAAACAGTAGTGTGAAACCAGGGAAATTAACCAGCTGCTGTGAAAGCCACCTCTCTTATTCTCTGAGAAAGACAGTAGAGGGTGGGGGTGGGGAGGAGAGAGTTCAGGAAAAGCAGGAAGAAAGGAGCTGATTTCATGGATAAAGCATTAGCTTAGAAGTCTGTGGACCATCTTGAAGCTAATGAACAGAAAATGCATGATCAAAAAATAATAGTTGCAGGTGACAGATCCTTCATACTTTTGAAATTATAATAATTTTGTCCTGGAAGAGCCTTAAAGACCATTCCATTCAATGCTCCAATTTAACATAAAAGGAAACTGAGGAACTGAGGTTGAGAGAAGAGAACTGGCTTGACCTCATTTTCACATATCAATTTGGTGGCAGGAGCCTGGCCTTGTGATTCCCATCCTATCCTGTGCTCTCCCCACGAACACTGTCTTACTCATTCAACAGGACACAGGGCACTAGAGGGAACTCTGTTAAGTCCAGCAAGTAACGACATTGTACAAGATGGTTGGGTTTTAGCTGCTGGGATATTTTTCTGCACAGAAGAAAGGGAAAGTCTTTTTTGTATCAAGGAGAATCTATATGCCTCTTGGGTTGTTGAGTAAGCATTCCATGTGCCTCCACCAAGTCAGTAATACAAAAAGACGGCTGGGCGCGGTGGCTCACACCTGTAATCCCAGCATTGTGGGAGGCTGAGGTGGGTGGATGATGAGGTCAGGATTTTGAGACCAGCCTGGCCAACATGGTGAAACTCCATCTCTACTAAAAATAAAAAAAAAAATTAGCTGGGTGTGGTGGTAGGCACCTGTAATCCCAGCTACTCGGAAGGCTGAGGCAGGAGAATCGCTTGAACCCAGGAGGTGGAGGTTGAATCCAGGAGCTGAGACCGCACCACTGCACTCTAGCCTGGGTGACAGAGCAAGACTCCTTCTCAAAAAAAAAAAAAAAAAAAAAAGCAATAAGCCTTTAAGAGCAAAGGAATCTGTAGAAAAAGACCATGCAGGAAAAATCAGTGCAGGAGAGCTGTCCCAGGGAAATATCCTGGTCTTACAGTCCAGAGCGTCTGGGAAAGGCATGACATAGAAGGGAACTGACATCTGCTGAGTGCCTCTAGTAGAGGTGTTACAGCCCTTTTCAGGTAAGACAATAAAGGCCAGAAATGTTACATGATCTGCCCATTATTACATACAGAAAGCCAATATTCTAGCCCAAGTCCACTCGGAAGTCCAAGTTCTTTCTTTGGAACCTAGTTTGATTCCTTCAATCTACAAGTGCTCTGTGTTAAGTAATATATAGCAAGTAGGTCTTTGAGTGTGGTGGACTGAATGTGTATGTCTCCCTCCCAAATCATATGTTTAAATCCTACCCCTGAAGGTGATGGTATTAGGAGGTATTAGGCCTTCAGGTTATGAGATTGGAGCCCTCAATAATGGGATTAATGCCCTTATAAAAGAAATCCCAGATAACTTCCTTGCCCCTTCACCAAGTAAGGTACACAGCAACAAGCTACTGTCTATGAAGCAGAAGTAGGCCCTCACCAGACACACAATCTGCAGGTGCCTTGATCTCCAACTTCCCAGCCTCCAACACTGTGAGAAATAATTTTCTGTTGCTTATAAGCTGCTAGTTTATGGTATATAGCAGCCCGAACGGACAAAGACGCCAGGTGAAAGGAGACGATGGTATCATCTCATCATTTACATTGAATCTGCTTCATCAAATCACAAATCGGAAATTTCTATCTGCTCCTGAATGAAATGAAAGGGCAGTCCCTTCTTAGCTTCCCTTTCTTATTCCACTCAGATACTTGGAAGAACAAAAAGGAAAGCAGCCAACATGAAGAAAAGTAACATCTCGCAGCTGAGATTGCTATGCCAAAGAAAGAGATAAAGCAGGAACAAAGTAACAAATTATATTGTCAGAGAAAATGTGAACTTTTTGATTGGGGATGACATTTATTTTAAGTGTGCAATGACGGCAGGAAATCTGTCAGGGTAAGACATGGCAGAGGTTTCAGCGTTTGTTAAGAGTGTCGTGGGAATTTAGCTAAAACTGTTAAAACTGACACCATTGGCTTTTGTTAACACATTAAGCATGGGAAAAGTGCCAGTCAGCATATCCTCCATAGCATCACTTCAGTTAAATCATCTGGAAGATGCATAAAACTGGGTGGGATAATAATGGCTACATTTTTCAACACATGGGGAGACAGAGGGGAGAAGGCCAGTGCCGTTTTGATAAGAATGACAAATGATTCCTTTAAGATATAGCTCCCAACAAGGGAAAATGGGAGAGGGAGGGCATTTGTATTGGTCCTGTTATATTCCTGAAGATTTTTTAGTATAGAAAACAAAGTGCACATACCACTGTGATGATGCCAGATTACAGAATAATCACTGATGCACACACATGGGTTTGGCTGAAGTAAAATCAAAGGCCTGCTTAACATTCTGCTTTCAACGGACTCAGTTACTTCAGAGACAGGCTAAGCGACAAAAAGCAGAAACTCAGATATTTACCCAACAAGATGAACAAAATTAAATGCAAAGGCACTCTTGCTTCTTCAAGAAATCTTCAAACAGACCCATTACACAGAATCTCGCCTCACCTGAAACCTCTCAAGAAGCGGATCAACAGAAAAGAGAACTGAAAGCTTGACAATGGCAAGTGCCTCCAGCAACTCAATGGGTTCCAGCTCTTGGTGACCAGGACAATGCTTTATTAAAATGGCACCCTCAGCTTATTTGGACAAACGTTTTGATTGGAATAGAGGAATTTTGTTCTCAGCACCCTCTGAGTAGTAAATTAAAAATTACGTGTTTGTTTCATAAAAAATGTTAAGAAAAAAAGTTGGCTGTTTATATGTGATGTGCACAAAAGGTGTGGTTGTCCTGCCAAATTGTGCTAGAAAATGCAATACCTTTTAGTACCACACCATCCATATACTTTGTAAGACCGTAGGTAATGAAAGAGTCTTTGGCAGTTACGGCATCCCCTGGGGGTCATTTTTCCTCAGAGCACACAAAATGGAAATTTGGTTCTAGAGTTCCCTTAGTGGTACTACATCTAAAGAAAAGTCTTCAGTTGCATAAATCTCTATGAAGCAAATAACTTACTTCTCTTTGCCAGAGATGGAACCCTGTATGTACTTTTACCTCAGGATTTACTCTTTGTAGTCTATAGAGGCTCAAAGGTGGCTGGTCATCTGACTTATGATTTTCTGGTTCATTTTCAGGACAGTGTTTATTGTCCACAGGTTAGGTGTGTTTAATTTAAAGCCTTTCTTGCCCTCCTGGTTATCTTGTAAATGATTACTCCATGCTCAGCTTTTTCAGCAATACTCTAATGAGTATAAATAAAATAAGCCCCAGTTTTCCAATGATAGCGCCATGACCCTCTCCAAAACATCACCATATGATTGTAGGTGACCAGTGTAACTTTCCAACATTCCATGTGCTAGGAAGTTTTCGCTCATTTGCGCCTGTCTGGTTTAGCTGATAAAACACAGACACAGAATTCAGGGCAAAAACATAAAAATGTGCTGCCAAGAACTGTCTTTCTGCTATGCAAACATCATCTTGTGCAGCTTAAGACACTAAATGTTTTTCCTAAAGGGCTGTTTCCACCCTCCTCCCCCATCACACCGAAAAGGGAACATATGGAAGAATGAGCTCGGACCAAACGGATCCTATTTTTTGGCTCAGCAGCAGAGTAGCCACAGAAGCACAGCACCTCATCAAATAAACCAGACTGACACCGTTTGGACTTTACCAACCTAATTTCCTAGATCTTTCAAGTTCTCTCATCCATCCCCGGCTATTACCAAGCACAGGCAGCTCACCAGGCATAGCACCTGGGTTATTCAGATGCATCACTACTGACTTTTAAAATTAATTTTAAAAAAGAAGATCAAGCAATTGCCATAAGCATTGTCTAGATTCAAAAACGGCTTCTCATTCCCAAACAAAACTGATTGAAATAACATCATCGAAACTGGCCTCATTCTCAGTGGTCTTCAATGGAATAACAGCTAATTAACACACAACCTAATTCTTAATCTGTTTCCTCACTGCCTACCCTGTGAGTTCTTGGGACTTCTTTTCTGAAGACAAGGAGAATAGTATTTTCATGGAAAAGATGTGGCTAACACATCTTGGAATATCTAAGCAATGGAACCTTGAGACCCCAAGCCCCAGAAGGGAGAAAAACTAGAGCCAGCTCACTACAAAATGCCATACATTTTAACCAATATGTTGGTATTTGATTTTTTTTTAGATTTTCATAGATCCTGTACATTCCCTTTTATAAGTTATGTTTTGCATCCAAGAAAGGTAGCAGAAGTATTCATTAACACTACTTTGTGGTAATTTCTATTAGTTTTAGAAATAAAATTCAGGAGACTGTTACTTAAGAGATTCCTATTTCACATGTGTCCTTTAGTTCGGGGTTTAAAAGCAATTTTAATGAACTATTCTAACAGGTTATGGTAATTCAGTTCCAAAGATATTAATCTGACTACAAACAAAATCACACCTGCTAGAGATGTTCACATTGTTATGAACAGATATGCAGATATACTTGGCATTGACCTTCCCTTGACACAGACTAACATAACTAGAGGACTTAATAAGCATCGGACGCTTCTCAAAACTTTGAAATAACACATCTAGTGTCAGCATGTACATTTTATCATATTTTCTACATTTATACTCTTTTTTAGCATTTTGAACATAGTATCAAAGAGTGGATGTTCTCTAAAGCTAGTTTTATAGCAAATATTGTATCTATGCTTTGTGACATCACAGGAGTTTCCCTAATAACTGTGAACACCTCAACAGAAATTTATTATCATGTCAAGTTGGTAAGAGATGGGAATATAACTACCGATCAGTGAGAGTCCTGCTTTTATGAAGATGTTTGCTTTCAGGAATAAATAAAGAGATGAAAAATTAAGTGTGTGGTGTAAGTAAATGAGACAGATTTTCTTGTGTAAGTAAGAGTGTGGTTGTAAGTAAATGAGACAGATTTTCTTGTGTATCTTGTAAACTGGCTCTGAAGACCATCAAAAGGCCTTGTTCTGGGCAAGGATGGTATTGTTTAGAATAAACTGCTAGCCTTCAGTGGTGATGACTTTGAAAAGTAACCTTTATTATGATATCTAAGCACCATCATTTTAAAATTAAAAGTGATATGACATATATAGTATTTGTAACTTTCTTCATGAAGCTTTCTTCAGACACCTTGTGGCAAAGATGCTAAGTAACAAAAGTATAAATTTCTGTTATTTTATACATTTCTATTATTTAAAATTTCAAAAAAAAGAAAGAAAAAGAAACATGTTTTCCCCAATTAGAAGGGCCTGTAGAGACAGAAAGTTGCCATAACTATCCATAATAAATTCAACCATCAAATTTCACAAGACTAGAAGCAGCAGAAATATTTTATGAGGCAATTGTTCAATTTGTCCTCTTACTAAGTGATACAATCAGTTATACCAATAAGCTAGCAAATATTTTCACTGGTACATGAAACAACCTTTTGGTTGGTTTATAATTACAAGAATGATGCTAACTGAATCCTTTGCTTTGTTTCAGTATCCCTTGTTAGTGCCATAGACCTCTCTGTCTCTCTTGTTTTTCTCAAAAGCAATTTAGAAAATGCTTGTATTTTAGACAAAAGGAGAACATTTGGTGAAAGAAAATTCATCATTAGGTATCTAGAGGTTTGTTAATAGAAAAGGCAACTCCCACAGTGTATCCTAGTGCTCAAGCCAGACACACACGCTCAGGACCAGCAAGCTGCCTTCACAGTGGGCCAAAAGTCATTATCATAATTTTATATTACATAGACTACATTGAAAATTTAATATATCCCAGCAAAAAGAGACAAAAGACATTTTGCATAATGCTTCTGTGAGCGCACTCTCTCTTGCTACTCTTTTAGCCACCCCATGCAGATAATCACACCAGGAAAAAGAAGTTCATTACCTAAGCCAAATCAAAATTAGGCTTTTCTTTTTGATAGGGAACTTCATTAGTAAGCCCTGTCTTATACAGCTGGGAGATTTGATGAATCTATCTTAGAGTAATAATTCAGCACAATCAGCTACAATTTTACTTTAAGTTTTATATCTTTATCAAGAAAAGTAGAAATATATAAACTGGATACATATACATGGATTTTTAAAAGATTTTTAAAGATGCTAAGTCAAGATGCTAACTGAAATCACTTTTGGACATTTAAAACATTCCAGAGAGATAGAACAAACCCAAGTAAGAAATGCGACTCATTGCCATGTAGTTATCCATGATTAAGGCTTTAAAGAAAAAAAAAAAAAATCAAAGAAACCAAGGCTGAAACACTTAAAGTTGAGAAAAGCAGATATTTATTGAAACTATTCAAATGAAAACATCTTCACATTTTTAAAGTTAGCCTTTGCTCAACTGGAAATGCAGGAGGAAAGAGTCATTTTAGAATCTCAAGATAAAGGCTAAAGATCTATTGTCCCTACATGCTGTCCAAGAAAATATCCACTGCAGTGCTAAGCCCCCATTTATATCATACAAAACTCAGTTATCCCACAGACGTGGAACAAAGAGCTCCATTCTCCCCTTTGTGTGACCCACATATGTAAGTAAGTTCACCAGCATGCAAGAGCTCTGCTGGCTGCAGATGACTGTCTATGGAACTCCTCCAAGATTGCACCCTTTCATGCTGAAAAACCCCATCTCCGTAGCCCTGGTTGTGGACATCGTTTTCCACACTGTGCTTGAAGCTAACCTTGACTTTTGTAACCAGACTGAGGCTTCAATATCATGCAGGGCTTTGTTGGCCATAGTCCGTTATGTGTTGTTCTCTTAACTATACAAAGCCAGCTAGCCATCAAGAGAAATATCAGTCTCCCTTTGCCATTTCTCCCCCTCTCTATTGACATCCATGAATTTCCCCAAATATTTACATCAATATTATTGAAAGGATGAGAGTACTGAATTCTTGAAGGTTAAAACTTTTTAAAACAAATAACCTCCTAGGCCTCTGCGGTGTTATCGATCTATAGCTTTTGTTAACTCTTAACAGTGGCAAAACCTAGGGCACAACCACCACCACAACTACCAACAAAATGAAAATAAAAAACAAACCTCTCCCACGTGATCATATCAGATGTCTCTTCATCCGTATTTGAGTGGTAGGAGTGCTCAAAAGACAAATTCCATTTGACTTAAGCTCGGGTCTGTCATTGAGCACGAATGACCCGAGTGACAAATCCTGACATCCAATATTGTGATGCCCAACAACCTCTTTTTGAGCAAGGACAAGAGACTTAAGAAGTACTTGGTTTAAGAGTTAACAAGACTAAATAGTTTCTTACACTTACACCTATTCGAAACACACTCTCAGAGCCTTCAGAAACAAAAACAGCATTCTGAATTCTAGCTTTTCCATAGGTTTGATTTCACTTTTACAAACTAATAATATCATCTAATTTATTCCCTTCCACTGTTTAATCTTCTTCTGGAAAACGCTATAGTTCCTAGTACTTAGAAAGTGGAAGTGAAAACTGTTTCAGGCCTTCTATGATATGACAACATGGGAAACCTTTGCAAAGGGAGATGATGACAACAGCTAGTACCATTTATAAAGTCTTAATTGTGTACGAGGCATGGTGCTTAATGTTTTTAATAGATTATTTTACTTCGCCCTTCAAACAACCTTATTAGTTAGCTATTATTAGTCCTATTTTATCGATTAGGAGACTGAGTCTTTGCAAGGTTGTGTCACTTGCCCCATGTCACACAGCGAGCAAGTGCAGAGTTTTGGCTACTTGTTAATCTGACTCTTGGGCCTGTTTTTCTAACCACTGAGCTTGCTAACCCTCCTAAGTGGATAATGAACAATAAGCAATTCCAGGAAATTCCAGGAAATCAAAAGAGTTGCTTAATTCTCATAATTGTCATATAAGCAATTTATAGGAATAAGCAATTCCTGGAAATCAAAAGAGTTGCTTAATTCTCATAGTTGTCATATAAGCAATTTATAAGAACACCCTTCCAGGTGTCCTTCGGGGCTAGGATATACAAAAAGCATTTAGAGACAAAGAAAACAAGCAGGGAGCCCTACACAAAACTAGAAAGGATAGAGAAAAAGAAATACCTAAAAATGAGCACCCTTTATGCCACAACATTGGTTTCTCTGAAAAAAGACTACTCCACTATCTGCTTTTCCAAAAAAGCCCCCCACCTTCATTAGAAAAACTATTTTTCACTTTTATAATCCTTGCCACTTGGCCTGGTTAACTATAACTATTTCTTTAGGGTCTATGAAAGTCATGCCCTATCGTTCTTTAGTTCTCCTTTCCCTAACCAAAAAACAGTGGTGTAGATCAAGGCCCAGTTCGAGTCCTCTTCCTCCTTGATGACTCGGTGGTATAAAATGTATTGCTCTCCAGTGTCTCCACAATTTATCCTTCTCATATGATTTTTACCCATGTTTTATCACATTATGATAAACTCTTTATACCTATATCTTAGCCAAAAAAAAACCCATCTCCGTAGCCCTGGTTGTGAACATAGTTTTCCATACTGTGCTTGAAGCTAACCTTGACTTTTGTCTATATATCTATATATCTCTATCTATATCTTAGCCAGATATAGGTATAAATATCCTATGCTCCTTGATAGCAGGAGTCACATCTTACGTGTTTGTAAACAAAACAAAACAAAACACAACTGGATGCTCAAAAATGTGCGACAAAGATAGCAGGCGTATGATGACAGAGGCATCCGATACAGGACACACAACCACAGGGCTTTCTGCTTTGGTTTTCTTCTTCTGAAAGTTTGGAGGATACAGAGCAGGGCAAATATTTTAAAATTTGAGGTTTATAAACGCAACAATGCATCCCAGCTCACAGTAACAAGCCGACTGCAAAGACAACGATCAAAAATAAATCAATCAACAAATGCCAACAATAAGATGAAATATAATAATAATGTCAACATTCAACAAAACCAGTCATAACAAGGGTCTTGAGATTTACCTTTAACACTGAAGTGTAATAATGGAATCGAAGGAGGCATTTTTACATATTTTATAAGGAAGTTTTATGTTATATGAACCTTTAATAGTTGACCATAAAAATGAATCTTGCAAGGGACCAAACTATAAATTTTCCAAATTCCCCTCACATTTGACTGCAGGTTAGTCCAAGTTCAGAAAATCCAGTTCAGCTATTTTCTTTTTCAACAGATTTCCACATGTTATTAGAAATACACAGTTAACCAGGTTTCATGCAGTAGACAAAATGGCATTGTGGGATTACATTAGTTCGACAGCTGCTTTATGACTATAGCTTCCAGACCAATTTATTTAATATTGATCTTTAAACAAACATCAGTACAAATAAATTTGAGCACTCCAGTCCCGAGATTTTATATCTATAAAAGAGGCCTATATTCAGAGAAGCAGGGCTGCTTGTATTTTTCCCTTTGATTCTGTTTTCTTTGATCCTACCAGGTATCAAATACATCAATGCCAAATTAAAACAAATCCATCTTCAGATAACACTCTGTTTATAATCTTTCGTGCAGAAAGAATTTTTCTATCAATAACTTCCAGCAAGCATTTTAACTGATCTTTTTATTGCTTTATTCTGACTACTACAAAAGGCAGCCGTACCCTGTCCTGATGGAACACCATGCTTGGCTCTACCTGGAATGTTTGCTAGGAAGGGCCGAGTTCTATTTCCCCATCTCCATGCAGCTTGCTTTCTTTAACAATTCCAAGCCAGCAGCAGGGACACACCAAGATCCAGCTGCCCCCTACTGAGAAAATTGCTGCACAAAGCTAGGGGTTCCGGAGGCCAATCTCAAGACTTTTATGAGACAGCAGTTGACCATTTGGAGAAGGGGACAGCTGGGTGCTAAATATAAATGGGAAAAAAGACTTAGATAGGGAAATAGATAATGAATCCTGGGATTAAACACTTGATTCAATTAGTAGGGCATGTATGAATGTGAGGCATAAATGGACCCGACATAATTATTTGCACAGGACTTATTTATGCCGTTCTTAGTTATCCTGATTGAGTATAGATACGAGGTTCACCAGGGGATGGATATTCTTGTGGTCTGGAAATGGGATAAAGTTCAAAGTTTTTGGTCACTATGTATTCACATCTGTCATCTATTTTATGTTCACTGAGTTCTATGCATTACATTGAGCTTTAAAAAAAATTAAAGTTTCTATTCTGTTCTTTTCCTTCTCTCCTTCTTCTTTCCCTCCAAGTCTCCCTTCCTGCTTTCTTTTAATTATAAATATTCTGGAAACAGACTAGGTCAATGCATAAATCCTTATGAGAAATTAAAAAGCCCTTCAGCAAAATATTCAGTTTATTTCCAGATACCCTGAACCTGTACTAGCAAAGGGAGGTCTACCTGCTGTGAAACTGTAAGATAACTGTGTTTTGTGAGTGACGAATTTCGGTAATAGTCAGTGAAGGATTGGTTTTCAGAGCATTCAAATTAAAAACAAAAAGTCTTTTCACTTTGTCATAAATTAGGGCTCAAGGAGAGATTGGGAAGACATGATATTTCAATGTTTAACATCAGAAATGCCTAAAAGATACAATTATTTAAGACTACTATTCCTCAGTCAATATAATAGCTTGGTGCTATAAATATAGCAACCAATCTATTATTTATACAAGTACCAGCTTCTGCTATGTCCCTTTTCAGTGTGCTCACATAAATGAACTCAGAGCACAAAACAAATGTACAGAAGAGGAACCGTACCCGTGACGTCTTCCTAATTTGAAAGGACTTTTCTTTTTTCAACATATCCCTAAACCTATTCATAGGTGCAGATAGGTGAAGGGTGTCCATGTGGCCAAATATAGCCTACTGTCTTGCTTCTGGCACACTGGATGAAGTACTAAGGCACAGGTCTTTGTCCATGTAGCTGCTGAACCTTAAAGACAGGAGGCAGACCCTCCATGTGGTCTGAAGGGGAAGACAGGTGCTACTGTGTCACTTCTAAGATGCTATGATAGAATCAGCCATAGATGTAGGTCTTCTTTCCGTGTGTGTGTGTTACGTGTAGAGAATGATTCTTTCCTCATAGAACTATCCTATAGAGAGTATTAAATGGTAAAACACATGCAAATCTGCTTTGATAAACCAGAAGATGTGGGGCCAATATATAAAATTCATATACTTATAATTATCTATGATATCATAACTATCGTAGATATCTGTGCAGGCAATGATTTTGTTAAAGGAAGCCCATCTTTTATGGCTAATAGAGGCCTTTATATTGGCTCATGCTTAAACCAGACTCAAGGCTGAGTTACACGGAAGAGCTGGTCTCATCTCTTGTTGCACCCCAATGTTCTATCTATAGATGGTTAACTGCATTCCTATAGGCAGCACTCTCATTGAGAATGCTATAAATTTTGTATGACACTTCTGTCGCAACCTTTATCTCACTGATTCTTAAGAAGCTGGGGGCCAGCAGTTAAAGTCAGCAGCTAAAGTGAAGCTATGCCTCACTTCTGGGTGCTCACATCTTGTATTAGTTCATAATGGGTGCTCACATCTTATTATAGTCCATAATGGGAGATGAGACAATGGTGCTCATAAGACTGCCACCTGGGTGAGCAATGATAGCTGACGATGTAAGTCACAGATATCATATACGCTCCGAGCAGAAAAATTTCTGAGAACCACTCCTCTACAGACACCTCCATTAAAACTTTTATAACAGAGAGCAATAACTATTTTTTTTTTTGGTCCTTTTGCCTATGGATCATGAGCTCCATGAGATATGCTCAGTATATCTTTGTACCCACAATTAGTGAAAGTCCCTGGCTTATATCAGATAATAACTAAATGAGTACAGGTTAATAAAAAGAAACAAGCTAATGGCATTCACAGCAACCTGGATGGAACTGGAGACCATTATTCTCAGTGAAGTAACTCAGGAATGGAAAACCAAACATTGTACGTTCTCACTCATAAGTGGGAGCTAAGCCATAAGGATGCAAAGGCATAAGAATGATACAATGGACTTTGGGGACTCAGGGGGTAAGGCTGGGAAGTGGGTGAGGGATAAAAGACTACAAATTGGGTGCAGTGTATACTGCTTGGGTGATGGGTGCACCCATATGAAATCTTACATATCACCCCTAAAGAACTTACGTAACCAAATACCACCTGTTTCCCCAAAACCTATGGAAATAAAAAATTATAAATAAATAAATACATAAGTACAGGCTAAAGGAGCAAAGTTGGAGAAGTGATGATGGTTTTGAAACCATGAGATATAAGCAGTGTTTGAAGAGACTAGAGGATGTTGATCTTGGAGAAAAACCAAGAGAAGAAGATGTCAGTCACAATAAAATACATGAAGGACTTTATGGTAGAATGACTTTTTTCCATGTGGACTAGTGAATGGAAATTTCAGAAACAGACTCAGAGTATCCTGGGATCCCTTCCTCTCCTTTATCTTTCACATCTATTGGGTCACAACTCCAAAATATTTCTAAATTCCATTTCTTCTCCATTTCCATTCCCATGTTTTTAGTTCTGATCTACCTCTAAATCTCTTCGGCTAGTTATAGTTCCCCGCATGTGGTCTCTCACCCCTTCAATCCTACTCTCCAGCTGGCTCCAGGTCTTTTTTTTGAGACAGAGTCTTGTTCTGTCACCCAGGCTGAAGTACAGTGGTGTGATCACGGGTCACTGCAGCCTCGACCTCCTGGGCTCAAGTGATCCTCTCGCCTCAGTCCCCTGAGTAGCTGGGAAGCGATCCTCCTGCCTTGGTCTCCCAAAGTGCTGGGATTACAGGTGTGAGCCACCACACTGGCCCTGATCCAGGTCTTATGTTGTTCCCCTGACTAAAATCTGTTCAAAGACTCTTCACTCCCCTAAAAATAAAACTCAACTTCCTTGGCTTGGAAACAGCGTCTCTGATGAGCGAGTGTCTCCCTGAATCTTTCAGAACTCCATGCTTTAGACACACTCTTCCTCTGACTCATACCCTTCTTCCTTGGCCCTCCTGGGACTCTGTACTCATCGTGGAAGATTCTGCTCAGAAGTCTCTTTGATAAACCTTCTTTGACCCTCTTAGGCATGTTCATTTAATCATTTCTGATCATCCTCTACAACCTTGTGACTTAGCAGATTTTAATGATTTATGTTGTTACTATTATTACCTAGAAGAAAAATAACATTGTTTATCTTTGTACCCCCAATGAGATGTTGAGTAAATAAATGATTGACTGACTGAGATGTTGATTGAATAAATGATTGATTGATGACTAATTCACTCTTTAAGTAGAACTTTGAAGATTGGACCAGGCTCTTTTGGGAGGTGGTGAGTCTTTATGTGTCCAGCTGGTAGTCTGGACTAGACTTTTATCGTCTCTTTCAACTCTTTCCCTCTGCACCCCACTCCCTTAGGGCTTCTCGCTCAGCAGTAGGGTAGGAAGGAGTCAAGCAGGCATCATGCAAAAGTTGAATCTGAGCTTGCTGTTCAGGCAAGCAGACTAGTGAGAAACTCAGAGCTCTCTTTCATAGCTCAGGATCCAGGTTTAAATACTAGAAAAGCCCCCCTCCCCCCCAAAATAAGCTAAGACTGTCAATCAGAGTTAAAGAGGATTTCGCTTGAGGATTCATGTTGCACAAATAATGAATGACTTCTGTGAACAAAAGATTTAAGCAAAGTCCAGTCCTTTCTTATGGAATGGGGATTGGCAGATCTCTTGCTGCTGGCTTGAAATGGTTATTTTTTTCCATGAGACAGCATAAGCACTAACATAGCATTCCACTGCCTACACAGATCTCCCAGAGTATTAATGAGGAATGATTCCAAAAGACTGTTTTTATGAACCCTCACTATGGAATCTTTCTACACATTTTTAAAGCACTAGCCACCCAGAAGATCAGAATACCTTTGTTTAGACATTTATTTAGTTCACAACAAAGGCAATTTAGAAAACTATCCTCTAGGCTGGGCACGGTGACTCATGCCTGTAATCCCAATACTTTGGGAGGCTGAGGTGGGTGGATCACTTGAGGTCAGGAGTTTGAGACCAGCCTGGCCAAAATGGCAAAACCCTGTCTCTACTAAAACTACAAAAATTAACCTGGCATGGTGGCACGTGCCTGTGGTGCCAGCTACTCAGGAGGCTGAAGTAGAAGAATCGCTTGAATCTAGGAGGCAGAGGTTGCAGCAAGCCGAGATCATGCCATTGCACTCCAGCCTGGGTGACAGAGTGAGACTCTGTCTCCAAAAAAAAAAAAAAAAAAAAAAAAAAGAAAGCTATCCTCTAGTGATCTCCAGAACTTAACACCCCTCCCTAATTGTCTAACCAATTACCAAGGGGTTTTTACTGCCAGAGAAAATTTAACATTTTTTTTTAAAGTTTTACATCTGGTACAAAGGAGACCCTGGAAAATTATGATACTGTGTTATGACAAGTGGAAGAATGCCCATTCACAGAAAACTCTCTGACTACATACATCCTGAAGTTTTGCAGATAGGTCCGAGATCTGCTACAGTTTTAATTTCATGAGGAATGAATTTAATCTCTTTTTTCTACTCTTCAATGTTGTCTTCTATTTTTGATATTTTGCTGGCATTAATGAAAACAGTGGAATTACTAGAGATAAAGTTAAAATGCAAAAGTTACAGAACTACTGCTTTTCTATAAGAGTCTTGGGGATGGCCATGATGTGATGGAAATTAATCTTCCTGAAATCTGACCCCAAATCCCCCCCCAAACACCATAAAATGTATAGATATTTGTCATGAAACATAAACCCTGTGATCTTTATAAAATAGTTACTGACAAATAGTGAAACAGCTAGATTTAAAGTTTTAAATGTATATTTTCTAATGGTGCTGATGGCTGTGTTTACTATGTATTACGGTACATGCAGTACTATTACTAAGTGCATCGTAATGCTGTCAGTGTGGAGAATGTTGGTCAGCTAAACTTTCAAGTTGCATATAATTTATACTAATATTTTAAGTAATTCACTTGGTCATGTACATGGAAATCATGTTACTACAACTAATACAAATCTGTGCTTTCAAATTAAAAATTTACTTCCTACCCTGCCTATACACATTTCATCACAAGCAGGATTTATGAAGTTATGGGTAAGCCTGTTCTGCCCTGCCCCCTCTCCTATTACCTTCTAGTACTGGGATAATGAGAAGCTTGACAACATGGCTTCAGGTTGGAATTAAAAGCCTCAAGCTCGTCCCACTCTGATTTTATGGGGCCTGGCTACTGAGACTTCACAGGGCCTTGCTGAAACGACCTGTCTACTTCAACTCCACATGGTCCCAGTCTGGCTAGGTCTTTGGATCAAACCCTTCTCGTGTGAATACAGACAGCGTCTGGGAAACTGCGCTGCGGATGTCTCCACAGAGAATCACAGATGCTGTCAGGACCGAACTTCACACTCAAACATTTGATGAATTTTAAAAAGGGATTCAGCCTCAGACTCAAACAGGCAGATGGATCGTCTAACACTTCAAAAGCTTTAGCATGATTGCATCTTTTTTTCTTTTGTCCTATAACCCATTCCTCTTCTCTTCCTCCTCTCCAACACGCCTTTGCACAGTTCTAAAGGAAGTGACAAAGGTTCACCAGTTGTAATATCAAGAACAAAACAAAACAAGCACAGATACTTTATCTCCCTCATATAATCCTGAGCATTTCCAGTTCTAATGTCAATGGTTCTAAGAAATCAGGAATAGGGCACAAGGAGAAGTCACAGAAGCAATAACAAGATTAAAGAAGCAACGAGGAAGTGTCAAGTTCTGTGTTCTGTGTCCATGCAGATGGTTTACCGTCTTCCAAATCTGAACCTACTCTGCCCTAATAGTCAATTCCATTAGTAAAAGGAGGGTATCCCGGATGGAAAGAATTGTTGATTTCATTTGGTTCAAGCTATTTCGGGAAAAAAATCCCAAATTCAGCATGACCTTTTTCTTAAAAGGCTTTATTTCTACAACTATTAAAGCAATTATTAAATTAGAAACATGCTGTGACCCAAAGCAGCTAATCTCTACACTAGTTATAAAATTGCAACTGCTGTTTCTCCATTAATTAATTACCAAGGTTTACACAAGTTGGTCAACTGACATGGAATGTGGACAAAAGGATTTTCCCCAGAGACATCTCAAAATAGGTGAATACCTGAGTGATGCACCTGGCTCTGATGGGACCTGATGACAAAAAGGGGCTGAGTGTTCTAAGGAACCATCAGGTATGGGTGAAGGAAAAGAGGTAAAATAGGCAAAAGTGAACATCAGAAGTTTAATCAATCAATCAATCAACAAATTTTTAATATAAGCTGAGGTGCCAACCTCATCCCAAGTGCTATGGGGGAAGAAATTTTGTTTGTCTTCTAATACTCTGAAATTTAATAAAATCACCTGTAAATAACTCAAGTAAACTACCTGTAAATAACTCAAATCAGATGAGCTAGAAGCTAAAAGGTGATAGAATACACTTTTTGATAAACTCAGAGAAAGGTGAGCTGAACAAGACCTTAGAAATTGTCTAGTACACATCTTCTCTTTAAAAATAAGATCACGCATTGATGAACATTTAAGTTCTTTCCATATTTTGGTTATTGTGAATAATGCACAATGAACATGTGAGTGCAGATACCTTTATGAGGTGGTGATTTCATTTCCTTTGGGTATATGTCCAGAAGAGGGATTGCTGGGTCCCATATTACTTCTATTTTTTATTTCTTTAGGAGCCTCCATACTGTTTTCTATAATGGTTGCACCAACCTACATTCTCACCAAGAGACAAGAGCTTCCTTTTCTCTATACTCTCATCAACATTTGCAATATCTTGTTGTTTAGTAATTGCTATCCTACCAGGTGTGAGGTGATCTCTTATAGTGGTTTTGATTTGCATTTCCTTGTTTAGTGATGTTGAGCACTCTTCCATGTAACTGTTGACCATTTTTATATCATATTTTGGGAATTTTATTTCAAGTCCTGTCATCTATTAAAGTTCTTTATCCATTTTTAATTGGGTCATATGTTTTCTTGCTATTGAGTTGTATGAGTTCTTTATTCTCTGATATAAAGTTTGCAAATATTTTTTCCCAATCTAGCAATTCCCTTTTCATTTTGTTGATTTTTTCCACAGCAGATTTTTTTCTACTGTGCGAAGATTTTTAGTTTGATGTAGCCCTATTTATTTATTTTTGTTTTGGTAGCCTAAGGTTTTTAGTGTGATATCCAAGAAATCATTACTAAAGCCAATGTCAAGGAGCTTCTCTCCAAAGTTTTCTTCTAGGAGTTTCATGGTTTTAGGTCTTACATTTAGGTTTTTTATCCATTTTGAGTTTATTTTGTGTACAGTGTAAGATAATGGCCCAATTTCATTCTTTTGCAAATGGAAATCTGGTTTTCCCACTAGCATGTATGGAAAGGCCTCTCCTTTCCTCATTGTGTCTTTTTGGTGTCCTTGTCCAAAATTACTTGACCATATACGTTCTGATGTATGAACAAATGGATAAAGAAACTGTGGTATAAATATATACTATAGAATATTATTCAGCCTTAAAAAAGGGGGCAATCCTGCCATTTGTACAACATAGATGAACCAGGAGGACACTGTGCTAAATGAAATAAGCCAGGCACAAAAAGAAAAATATTGAATATTCTCACATGAGCAATCTTAATAAAAGGTTAAATAAAATATATAGAGAATAAAACAGTGGGAAAGATATTACGTTTAAAGGACATAAAGCAAATATGTAGGAAGAACAAGTCAACAGAGCTAACGTACAACGTAAGGACTATAGTTAATGATAGTGTATTATACTCAGAATTTTTGCTAAATGAGGAGATTATAGCTGCTCTTGCCACAGCAGGCAGAAATGGGTCACTGTGTGAAATGATAGATTTGTTAGGTTTTACCATTATTGTAACTATTTTACTATGTGTATTTATCTTATAACATCATATTCTATACCTTAAATATACACAATTTTAAAAAATAAGGGGAAATGGACTTGTTTAACGCCACTCAATTAGAATGGCAGAGTCAAACTGAGAGTCCAGTTCCTATCAGCATCCATTTCTATGATCTTCCCACAGTGCCCTTCCTCTAGGTACTTGCATTCTGTGCTGGGGATTTCACTGCATAAAACCTACATATTAATGTTCTCTATTTCAGAAGAAACATTTTCTCATGCTTATTCATCTCTTCAAAGCAGAGATGCAAAATTCACACACGTGCATATATATTTCAATACACTTTCAAAAGTCTAATGAGCAAAGTAGAAAGACTGGACCTGGTTTAATCCATTCAAATCTTGACTTAAATTTTATATATTACCAATATATACAATCCAGGCAAGGGTATTTTCTTCATCTGATGACTGTTGTAATTTGCAAAGGATACTAGTACCCCATATATATGTAATTTTTTTTCATGAGATACATTTAAAAATACCTAAGAATGAAAAATATATGTATATTAAACACCATTAAAAAGGCAAATAGCAAGTAAAGGGAAAACAGTATTCTGAAAGACAAAACATCTCATAGTCTTCAAATGTGAAGAGTTCTTAGAAATCAATATGAAGATGTCAAACTAATTTTTAATGGATATGAGGCATGAATGAGCTCTTGCTAAAATAACGACAAATAGAAATGGCAAAGGTGGCTCATGCCTGTAATCCCTGAACTTTAGGAGGCTGAGGCGGACAGATCACTTGAGGCCAGGAGTTCGAGACCAGCCTGGCCAACATGGCGAAAATCTGTCTCTACTAAAAATAGAAAAATTAGCTGTAGTCTCAGCTACCTGGGGGCTGAGGTGGGAGAATCTCTTGAACCCAGGAGGCGGAGGTTGCAGTGAGCTGAGATTGCACCACTGCCTCCAGCCTAGGCGACAGAGAGAGACTGCATCTCACAAAAATAAAAATAAAAATAAAGCAAATAATCAATCTCACTAACAATAAAAAGCTGAAAATTAAAATGAGAGATTGTTGCTACATATCCGATAGAGGGTTTAAAAATGTAAAATATCTGTTTAAAAAAGTCTGTGACTTAGTGTGGTCAAGTTTATGAGGAATGGGTATTCACACACAAAGACAGAGATGTGATTCAGTATAACTTCAGTTATCAGAAACAGGAAAGTTCAAATGAAGAGCATTAAGAATGTTCTTTTATTTTCTTACAGAATTTATCCTAAGGAGATAATCAGAGATAATTCTATTAGAAGAACAACACATTGGTAACAATTCAGTGTCCAGTGGAGACCGTGCAAAATGTCTAAGTGGATTGCTTAAACAAAGATGGGCACAAGTGTGTGAGGGACTGTCTTGCAATCATTAAGGCATATAAAGAAGGAGTCCCTGTGTCTCAGCGGTTTAGAACACAGTCTCTGAACCTCCAACTGCTCAGTTCAAATCCTGCCAACTATCAGCTGTGTGGCCTTGGGGAAGCTACTTAACCTTTTTTGTTTGTTTGTTTGTTTTTGAGACAGAGTCTTGCACTGTCATCCAGGCTGGAGTGCAATGGTGTTGTCTTGGCTCACTGCAAGCTCTACCTCCTGGGGTTCTAGTGATTCTCCTGCCTCAGCCTCCAGAGGAGCTGGGATTACAGGTGCCTGCCACCATGCCTGGCTACTTTTTTTTGTATTTTTAGTAGAGATGGGGTTTCACCGTGTTAGCCAGGATGGTCTTGAACTCCTGACCTCAGGTGATTCACCCACCTCAGCCTCCCAAAGTGTTGGGATTACAGGCGTGAGCCACTGCGTCCGGCCTACTTAACCTTTTAGTGCTTAGTTTTCTCTAATATGAAATGGGGATGATAGTAGTACCTATCTCATAGAATAGTTATGGTTTCGTTAAATACTTGATATCTTTGAAGATATTTAATGACAAAGGGATATGTGTATTATGTACTAATTTTAAGGAGGAAAAGCAGAAACCATTTAATATATTATATTCCATATAGTAAGATCATACATATATTTAAAATACACATGCATGTGCATGTATATTTGCATAAATTTTTTAAAAGGCTGAAGAAAGAAAAAACTTGAAGAAAATATTCCAAAATGCTACAATGTACAACCTCTAGTTTTACGGTTCTGTGTAATTAATTTTTTAATTAATTTGAATTTTAATTAATTAATTATTCTGCATTTTCCCAATTGGCCATAATCATCAAAAATACAGATGATTCAAAGGAAATATAGGAATAACTTCTCTATATTATTATTCTCTGATTTTTAGGGAAGAAATCTTCAAAGGAAAAGGAAAGACTATTATCCATGAAACCATGAAAGCATGAAAAGAGATGCTCTGTACAACAGCTGAGGATGCTAAAGAACATAGGGAAGGAAGAAGAAAAGGAAATGAAATGAAGTAAGAAGAGGGAAAAATACCAGCCGGGGGTGGTGGCTCATGCCTGTAATCCCAAGCACTTTGGGAGGCCGAGGCAGGTGGATCACTTGAGGCTGGGAGTTCAAGGCCAGCCTAGCCAACATGGTGAAACCCTATCTCTACTAAAAATACAAAAAATTAGCCGGGTGTGGTGGCACGTGCCTGTAATCAGAGATACTTTGGAGGCTGAGGCAGGAGAATCGCTTGAACCCAGAAGGTGGAGGTTGCGGTGAGCTGAGATTACACCACTGCATTCCACCCTGTGCGACAAAGTAAGACTTCATCTTAAAAAAAAAAAAAAAAAGGTAAAAATACCAAACAAGAAAACGAAAGAAGGAAATATTCAGCAAACCTGTAAAGTGTGAGAGGTAAATAAGAACATGAAATCACAGAAGACTGCTTTGTCCAAATCTGCCCATCAGAGTGATTTGCCCAGTCGCCCCCGTTCAGAGCCTTCTTTACGGTGAAATGTAAAGTGCTGCAGCTTTAGGATACGGTTACAAGAAAATGGTTAGAGGTAACTGAGAAGCTGATCATTATCAATTAAGTTGTGCTCACTTGGCATGGTGGGGTGTATTCCACAAAGCGAGGTAAACACTTTCTTCCATGACAATTTTCTCTTTATTTTCTTCACAGTACATTTATTTGCTATGTTGCCCAAAGTTTGGATGACCCCAGCATCCAGGAATATCCTGGGGGCAGGGTAGAAAGAAATTGTGATCTAAAGAAAGACATACAGATGTTTAAGTTTTCTGCTATTACTGGCCGAGAAAAGAATCTAAACTGGGGAACATGTAAAAAAAACAGGAGTGTTGCTTTCTGCAGAGGAGAAACGACTAACACCAACAAAAAGAAACCACAGACTTAAAATGGACTTCTTAGGATTGTAAGATGGATGACTCAATAATGATCACATCTGTGGACGATGAGGGCAAGTCCTCCAGCTAGGTACTGATTCAGCGGGTCACTGCAAAATTCAGAGTAGTTTGGTAGTTACACAGTTAATACTTGGGAGAGGAAAGAAGCTATGAACCTTGATACGGCTGGACAGAATAAGGCGGCCACTTCAATGTGCCCAATTTAGAAATGTCACATCGGGGTCAACAAAGTTACACTCATTAAGAAAGGCTCAGAATACGTGGCTTTGGACAAGCTACTCAGCATCCTTTGGCCTTACTGTTCTCAGTGTAACACCAGGATAATAGTACACGGGGTTATATGGGTGGAGTAAATAAGACAGTATGTGTCATGCTAAGCTCAGTGCAAGGTATTCTGCAAATGATAGCTGAAAATAGCCTAACAAATGCCAAAAGAAAATAATGTGTCATTAATTTGTAATTATATCAGAAAATGCTTAAGTAGAAATACTCTGGGAGTTCTAGAGTGGGAAGATGAGGGTATGCAAAGGCACCAGACAACTCACCTGCCAGGACACTCTTCTGGTTCAAGGTGGAATTTTGTTAGGCACAATCTGGATTAGCCATCAGGGAGTTATTTTAGTCATGTGTTGGTTACTACGCTATTCGTCTTTACTGTCAAGGCAACATTAAATGAAAAAGTCATGAAAATGAAATTGGGTAAACTTTTGCCCATCGGAGGATAGCACATTTTACAAGCAGCCACCAGTGCACTCTGGGAATTTTGCCTATAGGATGTTGACCTAGATATGTTCCCTGGTGAACTAATGCTTCTCTGTCCCTCTTACTGTCCCAAGGGTGAATGAATGAATGATATACATGTGGCCAAATTCCACACCACATGATTAATCGGAAGCAACTGATTAAAGGGCTCTTTTTAGAAAAGAATTTGGTTGCAAGAACTAAGACTCACTCATGGATTCTGTCATGCATGGACACACTGCACTTACGCACACACACATTACACATATACATACACACACATCACCACTCATTCAGATGAATTTTTGTTTACTATCTTCACTGTCAGGTTTAGAAGTAAAAGTTCCACAGATGGCCAGGTGCAGTGGCTCATGCCTGTAATCCCAGCACTTTGGGAGGCTGAGGCGGGCGGATCACAAGGTCAGCAGATCGAGACCATCCTGGCTAACACAGTGAAACCCCGCCTCTACTAAAAATACAAAAAAATTAGCCGGGTGCGGTGGTGGGCGCCTGTAGTCCCAGCTACTCAGGAGGCTGAGGCAGGAGGATGGCGTGAACACAGGAGGCGGAGCTTGCAATGAGTTGAGATCCTGCCACTGCACTCCAGCCTGGGTGACAGAGCGAGACTCCGTCTCAAAAAAAAAAAAAAAATTCACACATATGTGTTCTCTAGGTTTTGTGTTCTTTACAGCACTTTGTACATTCCTATGGTGAGAAGAAAAACAAATCAAGGTGAGAACTTTTCCTTTGATATTTCCATTGCTTTTCATGTGAAACAAACAAGCCGTATGCCATAATGGGAATGAGAGATGGCATTTGGGGAGGTTGCCAATTTTTAGGGGGGTGTGTGTGTGTATGTATGTGTGTGTTTTCTGTTAGAATTGCTAGAGTAGGTAATTTCAAATAAAATTCAGCAGGTCCTGATGTTAAATTTTGGGCACCAAACTGAATTTAAGGAGAGCAGAAGTACCAGGCCTCCCTGAGGACCCAGTCTGATACCTCCTGAGGCCCCTGGCTCAGCTGCGGCAAGCTAATAAGGTGACCCTGAAGCAGATGAAGTTGTTAATACAGATGTGGCATGAGACCTCCTGAGGCAGGTCACAGTCATGATAACTCATGGCAATATGCAATATACTCATTATGAAGGCTTGTGACGGGAGCACCTCAAACCGGAGGCCTCCTAGCGCATCACGCTCCCTTTGTCTCCTTCTCCCTCAATGTACCTGATGGAAGGCAGGTTAATAATTTTCCCAGAACACACCATACATACCACACACGGTGGCTGGGGGCAGTTTTGTTTGGACACATTTTCTTCAACATGAAGGATTTTAAATTGTTCTAAGGCAATTAAGGTTATTTGGGAAGTACATGTAGAAAATCTCATGGAAATCGAGTGTGACAGCTGCTGTGGGGGTCCAGAAAAAGAAATGCCACTTTTTATGGACACAATGGAAGGGAATGGTTGTTGGCAGCTAGTTTCAAGGTTCATGATGTGTGGTGAAATAGCCAGTATTGTGAATGAAGGCTGATTATAAGTAAAATGGTATGTTTCTTCAACTCTTCCCACTCGTCACAGTCTAAAATAATTATTTGGAGAAGACAGATATAAATGACTGGATTTAATTTCACTTAAAATTCTTTTGAAGACAGTGAGCTGATTTGAAACTTATAAAATCACAGAATCTCCTGAATGAATGGAAGATTGCATGTACATCACACACTGATGCATGAACTTTTAAAACTGCTTGCTGGTCATCTGAGTTAATACAATAAAGAGCTGACTAATGTACAGAGCAGGTTAAGCACTAAAATGATGTGATTTGTTCAATATTTTCAGACAAATAGGGCACTGCAATCCTTTTGCTACTAATATTCTGATTTCTAGCCTAGAAGACAGACAAGAAGGGGGACTTCTGAAATTCCCCAACCACTTCGTTAACAATGATGGCAGGTTACAACATGATAAGCAGTAGTTCCTGGGCACATGGGAACTGCCTTCTGTGGGATTTTCAAACTTCCCAGTCCTCAGGGGAGTGGAGTACAGAGCAGAAAATGTAAGAAAATTTAAATCTCCTCTGTGACTCATGTTTTCCCAAGAGGAACTCCATTGCTGGGTCACTCTTTTAGCTTGCCTGAACCTATTTTCCTTCCTCTGTATGTGATCATGAAGAGAACAATGACTGTGTTCCAATCTGAAGTCAAATGTTCAATGTTACAAATAGTCGTTTCAATGAAGTTAGAATTGATTAAAAAAAGAAGGCCTTAACATTCATACATGAGAATAACTATCATTCTAAGATACTTGCAAATGAAGACTATAAAAATAGATAAGGTTCAATCAAACTAAAGATACAAAATAAAGATAAGAATAATTATTGAAGGATATAAAAGCAAAATGAGATTTCAAATGTATTATTATAATGTATGGATATGAATTCTATAATAATTTTCAGTGTTTCTAAATAACCAGTACATCACTACATCTATTTCTGCAACACACAAAATTATCATCTAAGTTTATTCATTCAGTCAATTAATCAATCATCCAACAAACTTCTCTTGCATGCCAATACATTTTTAAATGTTTTCTATAAGACATTAGAGATTGTAAAGCAAGGTCAACATGGCTTGGCCATCAGACCAGACAGTCTGTTATTTGATGTAAAAATGCAGTGAAGATGACTGCCAATGATGCTTCAGTGACAAAATTCATATCTAACTCAGGCATGGATTTGGGGTTGGATGTGGTTCCTGCAAGGATAAATAGTGCTAACTGAAATAAAGTAAAGGCAGTGATCTCTGTGTCTGGAGTATTTTAATCACAGAACAAGACACTTACAATTTAAGTAAATTTTTAAGCTGTATCATACAGGAGGCATTAGGTTAGATTTTTTTTGTTGGTAGTTAACAAGCCCTGTAGGGTTTAATATGCTAAGACTGGATTCACCTGAGCCTAAAAAATGTTCATTATTTAACTATTAATATAAGATCAACATAAAATAGCACTTGTATATATTTTTCTCCATTGTTTCATCTCTATTTCGCTCTTTCATTTGCAGAGATGCAGGCAAGAAGGGACTATAATTCAGGATCGCATAGCTAGTTAGTAGCTGAATTAGATCTAGAATGCTTGCTTTCTAATCAATGAACCAAGGTTTATATACCTTAGGTCCTACAGCTTTGATTGATTTTAAATTATCAAAGTTAGCATAGTCAATAATATCAGAGGAGAAAACTTAGCATAGTATGAGAAATAAAATGGATCCACACATGTTCTGTGCAACGCAAGTATGGCCTGAATCAAACAATGCAATCTCATTAACCACACAGATAACTGTCTTCTTCCAATTCATAATAAACTGATGGCAGTATTTTTTATAACAAAGATGGCTCAAAGATTTAAAAGTTGCTGGACACACTAATTAGAATTAAGATTGGCCTGGTTTATATCAAGCCCCTTTTTAGCACCATGTTATTGGTTTGGTCCAACACCATCCCCTGCAGTGTGTGGAGACAGGCCAGGAGTGTGAGGGCTGCAGAGCAGAGCAGGAAGAAAATCAACTGTGAAATTGGTAATTTTATTGAGTTTCACGGGGGGCTTTGTTGTTAAGACACAATGCAATTGGAACAGAACGCCTGTGGTAACACCACGTACACAGTGCCCATTTCATGGCTAAAGGTAAACTGCCTCTAACCAAAAGTTACACATACACTCCTGCTCAAAAGCCTTTTGCCAAGTGAAAAAAAGAAATGGATCTGATGCAAGATGAATTGTTGTGTTGTAGGTATGGGGGCTTTTTGCCAGAAACACAGGTAGAACAGTGTGTGTGGGATGGTAGGTGTATGTCTTTCCCTTGCGACACATCAGAAGGTTCCTTTTCGGAACAGGGCCTGTTGGTTTGGGTTTACAGAAAAGCTGTCCTTTCACTATAAATGATAGGAAGGTCCCAGAAGGAGTATGTGAGAAAGACAGGGGCAGAAGGAGAGGACAGATCGAAATGTAATGCCTGAGCAGCTGAAATCATTTGGTACTCTCAATCCCCCAGGTAAAATAGGAATTAAACATAGCTAACAGGATATTACTCCCAGTTGGAAAAGATCTGCTTGCTGGCAATGTGAAAGTGAAGCTAACAATTGGTATTTGTTCTAGGGTGGTATCCCCCCCACTTCCCTGCCAAATAGCTTGAAGTAGGAATAGTTAAATAAAGTACGCTGGTTAACTGTGTAAATACTCCTGCAGCTTCTGTGCCTTGCAGGGCTGTCCCCGGAGTGGGTTAACTTGCTTTCAGATGGAAGCATGTCTAAAGATGTTCAAGTAGTCACGACAGGGCAGGAGAGCCAACCCCAATAGATGAGGTTAAGTGGTGGTCAAAGATGGAACACCTTCATTTTGCAAGAAGAAAGCCTGTCCGTGAAACACTTCCTCCCAGGCCAGCACCTGAGTCCGAACAGCAAGCTACCATTCCAAGAAGGTTTCATATTTATCATGCATTTTGACCACATTTTGGCACGGAAAGAAACTAGGAAGATCAAAGTAGTCCTGTGTGTTATTATCAGTTTAATGTAAACTGCATGTGGGTATAGCAATGCTATGCTTTCCTATTTGGGAGCATATCTCAGGAGATTTTTGCCCTCGCTCTGGGACTAAGTTGTCACGGTTGGCTTCTCCCCATACAAGGGAAGCATTTGGGTCAGACTATGTGTGAAAAAGGAAGGAAAAGGTGGTTAGAGTGCCAGGAGATCACACTGCTGCCCCTCCCTGGGCAGCCCCAGGAGGGGGGCACTCAATTCACTATTCATGCTGAAAGTGACAGAAGATGACCAGCTGGCATTTTTTACTCTTATTTGTTTTTGTGTAATCAGAATAATAGCTATACCCACTGGCGCAGTATAAATGCAATACACCTGGATAGGTCTGCGCCTCCAGAATATAGAGGAAGGGGTATTAATTCATTTTCAATAGAGATAACAATGAACACTGATGTCATGCTCTTTCCAAAAGATATGACTTTTGTGTTCGTGTGTGGCCAAGTATGTCAGAGCATCTGTACATACCAGTTTCACTTTCAAACATGCAATCAAACTGAAGCACTCTTTTAACCCCGTATGGTTTTTCAGTTGTACTGTATTCTGTGCTTTTCTTTTTCCAAATGCAATTAATATGGTTGTGTGTTAAATGATTCAGTGAAAGTAAATCTTTTATATTCAGGTAAGCAATTCAGCCTTGTAAGGTTTTATGGGAATTAGATTTTTTTGAAGTCTGGGTTGAGCATGCCCGTAACTCTGACAGAGCCCTGCAGGCTCTTGTCTTCACCTTCAAATCATAAGACAGAGAAATCAAGCTCCCTCTGTGCTCTCAATTATACCAAAAAACACGGAGCAGAAGTCTTCAGTAATTCAATCCCTGTGGAAGCTTCTTCACACTGTTTGCGCTGTTGGAACTGCTGACAGCAGCAATCCCACCGTCCCCCGGTAGACTGTCAAAGTTCCTCATACAGTGTGAGCGGCTCTGTGCTGTCCCACAGCTCCTTCTCCAGAGACCTCAGCGCACATGCATGACTTTTGATGCTTGCTTGATACAGTGGCCAAGAGGCCAAAAAACATCACAATGAGAGTTCTCATACTCTTACAAGGTGCTTTGTACTCAAAGTAATAAGTTCTGTGGCTACATGTGGGCCTGAGTTGGTGTAATTTAATCACAAGTACAGCTGCACAAACACTGTACTAAGGAATGTCTGCCTGCAATTGGATTCTTTCTTTGAAAACACACTGTAGAAAATTCCTGAGTGCCATTTTCCATATGGTTAATGAGCAAATGTATCATGACCAGCTTTTAAAAGCAATTTGAATTTATGAGTTGCACTGATTCTAGCACATGTGCAGAAGAAATCGCACATACCCTGGGCTCTTCCTTATCAGGCAACACCATTTCATCGTTTTCTGCCAAATACCACCAAAAAGAACCACTCTGCGTGTTTAATTGGCTTAAATCATCAGTTACAGCCTACAGCCAATATTTCCAGAAGCCACCAACCTCTTCTAGTCTCTCCTCTCAAAAAGTCTTAAAGGTAGGTTAGTCCACATACAACATAACAGTGCTATCCATGTTTAAGGTTTTCCTTTATAAATAGAGATTTGAAAAAAACCTTTAAAACTCACTTTCCCCACACAAGCTCTGCGGCTCCATCACATTCAAGTTTTTCTACTCTTTTTAATGAAATAAAAGACAGAGGGTAGAGATTTTTCTACAAATCAAACCTGTTGCTATATACTTCATCGTCTACCCTTTGACTGTAGCTCAAGTGGGAAGCATAAACAGAATGAATTGCTATCATGATATTCAAAATTCCAAAGTAGCTGAGTAAATTTGAAATTAACTAGATAAATAGAATTTGCCTCAATGTGTGTGCTGAAGTTAATTGGATTTTTTTAAACAAGATTCTTGTTATCATTTTGCCATAGGATATATTTCTGGTTCTAGATCATTATGCCTGCACATTAAAAAGACTGCAAATCATTATTTTTAAAGAAGAGATAAAGACACATATGCACACATTACCCACTGATGTAACAGAAGTACACTTCACTATATTGTATACTGTCAATCTTTCTTCTTTCTGTTGTTTGTATACCTTTAATACAAAAATATAATTCAAATATTTTCCTATGTAGAAACATAGCTGCTTCTGCATGCAATCCCCTAAATCATGCCACAAACATTCATGTTTCTGTTAAGATGAATTATTACAGAAAACATATAACTAGACAATTGGCAGAATTAGCTTTCTTTTACAAGACAGCGACACATATTTAAATATTGACATTTATTTGTTTAGTCCAATGCCATCTACAACTTTACAATTACTGCTGCAGTATTTGATTTAGTTCATACATTAATAATTGTTGAAGAAATGGATTAATTAATATTATTGAGCTAATATGCTACTAGTGTTGGAAAATAATGATTACTTTTTTGTTTTCATTAACTAATAATAAACTTAAATTTGCTTTACTTTATATATTTCTCATCACTGCTTTTCTGCTGATTCAGCCTTAGCCAAGCACACATTCCTAAGGCTTAAGAAAGTGATGTTTAATTGTTCTCTTCCTAGCACAGGTAAACCTAGTTCATCTGAATGGGTACTTACTGTCTCACAGGGAAGTAGTCACCAAATGGTAATCAACATGGTGCCACGAAAGTTCACCTGGAAGCCCTGTCTTAAGTATACTTTACTTTTTAGAGATTCACATTCACAATTTTCCACATTTCTGTGGGCTGCTTGTCTCTTTACTAGCCCAAAGTTCACAGAATTTTAAAACATGCAAAAAACACTTGTTTTATGTAAGTGTTTCTACAATAATAGGCTGAATCTTTAAAGGCAGGTATCAGTATTAATACTAATCTAAAGGTAAAATAATCCAAAATGACAGAAGTGTTTTAGGAATAAAGTAAATCCAGTAAAATTGGAAGACACAAAACTTACCTGACCAAAATTCTTGAAGAATGACCATATTGAGTAAATCTGTATTTTTGTCTTATTTTTGGACAAAGGTGGATGCTTGTTATTTTTAAAACCTCAAAAGAACTTCTTGGTCTTTTTATTTAAAAAATACTTTTCTATGGCCAATATGAAGAAATGTCTCAAATTATACCAGTTCATGCCAACATTGTTGCATGAGTATTCTAGCTACCATTAAGCAGGCATTTGGTGGAGGAGGAGGGACTAAAAATTTATGATACAAACTGGAGTTATGTATTGCTCTGTGGCTTTGTGCCCCATCTGTCAAACTGGGGTGTCTGAACAGAGAGAAAGCAAGAAATTCCCACAAATCACAGATTGCAGTGCTGTTCAGCTCCCTCATTACTTTAAAGGTATGATTCTGTGTGAATAAAAAATGTACAGTTAGCATTCTGAAGTATTGAATGGCTTTTAAAAGCATTTAGAAAATATGTACAAGGATGAAAAGGTCACTCGCATAAAAGAGGGTATGCACAAGGTGAAAGCCTAATGAAACATTATGCGGCATCTTTTTTGGTGCTCAGAATAGCTCCAAGGTTAAGAGACTCCGAGTCAGTCTTCTGCAGATCCATTTCCTCTCTCCAGGCTTCTCATGTTAACCCAGTGATTTAGTGCTCTGCATTAAGAGCAATTCACCTGCCTCTGGTGTCCCTGTGGCCCGTCCCTCTAGGGAGCGAGGTGGAGAATAAAAAGTTCCACATATGGTAAAGTCAAGCTGCTTGGAGCCTGCTGAGTGTCTGCTGTGGGGATAGCGGCTCCTGAAAGCCCCAGCTGGTACTTGGAAGAGATTCTGCATTACTACACCTCAGTGCCTGCCTGGTTCCCTTCGGAAACTGTTGGCTCCACATACGACAGCCATTTTAGATCTCTTCAACCCTTTTCTCCCGGTTCTGTATCCAACTGAACAGTTGGTCCTCTACTGCTAGATAATCAAATTCTTCCATCTGGTCCTATCCCTGTGGAACTGAAAAGGTGTAGCGTGCACCCGGTCCCAAACACATACCAGGAGAGGCACAGACTTCCCAACAAAAAGCAGTCCACAATAGACAACTGCAAAACCTTGATTTTAAATCTAGGGGAAGAAGGGGAGAAGACAGTTTAATATCTATAAAATTATCTCCACAAAAGAGATAGGCAGAACGTGCCAACGTCACTGAACTGCGTGAGCTACAAATACAGTAAGAACACATTCCCTACACTTTTGACTCCTGCTGAAAGTATCAAGCCAATGACTTGAGATATCCTCCAGGCACGTGCAGTACGTTCCTTGACATATACACCACCCTGTGTCCATGCCAGTGTGACCTGATCGGCACTAAGTGTGAGTAAACTGGGAAGGCAGGTTAGTATTTCTGCCAACTGCAGCAGTTTACCCATCATCTCAGTTTAGCAGAAGACTCAGCACACAAACTGTATCACTGGGTCCTACAGTGACTGGTTTCTGTGTCTGATGTGTGTGTGTGTGTGTGTGTGTGTGTGTGTGTGTGTATTTCATATTGTGTGAGGGACAGAAATTGAACTGTAACAGGTAATAGTTTCCATGATTAGTCCTCCTGCATTTTCCTGGCACTATATTATAATTCCACGGACAGAATATATACTTTCCTTTCCTGCTTGAGGTGGTTTGGCTTTCCCTTATAACTGTCCAACTATTTCAGTAACAAAAAGGGTCATCTTAATTTAGCCTCACTAGTTTTTATGGAACCTTCAGTGCTTTGCAAAATATATCTTTTTGGACAGCTTTTATTTTCCTATTGCTTTACTGTTTTTAAGGAACTTTAACATGTCTTTTGAATTGATCTTCATGAGAGTTGCGTGAAAGTGTCCAGTACCGGTACTTTCAATCCTCACTCGCTAGATAAAACAGCTGACCCAGAATGACAAAGTGACTTCCTGAGGGTGGACAGCTCATACAAGGTACATCTTGTCACAGGACTGCAGACGTCCAGGTCTGGTACAGGCCCAGAATTTCAAGTCATTGATGAAACAATGGGTGTTGTGTGCAAAGCCAGCAATTTTTGTGTTGAGATTTGTCTTACTTTCACTACTTTTTAATAGATAAAGACCAGTTTAAAATAATTAAATACCATCCCTTTACTTTATAAATACGAAAAACCCGAGGTCAAATGACTCAACTAAAATGGTAAAATCGGTATCTCTTCTATTTTAAATAAATGACAACCAACAATTTGCATGATTCTTGAAGAACAATTGTCCTGAAGTTGCTTCTAGGATACCGAAATGAGGGTGGGGAATAGAGTGTGGAGAATGGTGGAATACGTTTAAGGTAACTGGATTAGCAGTTTAGAAAAACAGAGTAAGAGATCCAAAGGTTCATTTCACTATACTAATAAGGTCCTTCTAAATCTTCACTGTTTTTCTTTGGTACGTATGAGTCACTTATGCTGTAATTATCAAATACTTTTGCATCTTATTAGGGCTTTTTCTGAAAGAAACTTAAAGTGTGTCACTACTCAGCCATTCTATTAACAATATAATAAATACTGATCTAGGCTGTATTCTTTCCAAATAAACATTATCCTGATTTCAAATCATAAACAAGAGTTTACAGTCAATAGGACGAGCAATACCTCAGTTAAGTTGCAGATGTTAATAGAAGTAGTTTTCTTTCTTTCGTTTTTTTTTTAAGGAAAACTCACTTATCTCATTTAAGCACAACCACCAAAGGTGGCATTCAATGCTCAAGTCACAAAACCATCCTGCTGGCTCCTATCATCACAGTGACTGGAAAATCTTCACTAACCTGAAATGTCAGAAATAATGATCAGATTTAATATGACTCCATAAATAATTTAATAATAGACTTAGAGCATCTCATTCCCTGTTCTGATTGGTGGAAAATCAATTGCACTGTGCTTGGCAATGACTGACTTCTCATTAGAGTTTTTCCTAATCACAGCCAAATGCAACATTTTTGTCCTTCTGTAGAGCCAGACGGCAAAGTAAAAAGTTGCTTTTAATATAAATTTTAGTTCTTGTAACCCCTTAACAATAGTCATTCTTCATCCTCTCTAAATCACTTTTGACTGCACTAAGTGATGAATCTGTTGGTACACACTATCTCTGGTTTCAAATGACAAAGCTTAACACATGAGTTGTTAACTATCTGTAATGACGCTTAGTTGACTGATGCTTCAGTGACACCCAATTTGATCTCACGTCCACTATTAAATTGCAGCTGTGTAACATAATTTAGTGTTGAAAGATTTTACAAAGGAGGCAAAATTGGCTTTGAAGGCCATGCACATTTTTAAAGGTAAGACTGATCATACTATTCAGGCCTATTTCTCCCTTGGAGTTTCAAGGAATTAATTTTTCAGTAATATCTACTAGATGTTGTATTTCAGCATTTGCATTTATGTGTTAAAAATTCGTTTTGTGTCCAAATAAATCAGTTGCTATCAGTGGATTTATTCATTGGGACAATCTGATTCCAGTATTAAGAAGACAGTGTTAAGAAAATATAGTTCGATTGGACAAAAAACATAAGCTGTGGCATATTGTCTATATCATATACCTTTAGTTATGACAGACAGACTTCAAATAATTGCATTCATAATTGTGCTACAGAATTCATATGTATATTGAAACATAAAATGTTTATTTAGGGAAATGAGAGTCTGATAAATGAGTATTACAAATAAAACAACAACAACAAAAACTAAGTGGTGAGTTACCAGGAATAACTGCATTCTGCTCACCTCACACACAATCGAAATTAGAAACCATTACCGCGTCGAAGACTTGCTCTCAATAGCAGTTAAGCTTCTTTGAATGGATTCCCTATTGTATAAAAAGTATGCCAGTCTTTGACTGCCAAAATCAATTAGTCACATTCATTATGCCTCTATTTATTAATGTTGTACACTTCATAATGCATGTGCTGATGGAACAAAAGAAAGTTATGGAATATCAAATATGTGTTATGATTAAAATCAGAGCAAGAGAAGTAATGATCTTTAGTCTCAAAATGGTTACAAAGCCACTGTAAAGATTAGATTAGTGGTGACAGATTTATAATCTTTTCCAAAATGTAATCCTTACTAGTTCAGATTTTGCAATAGAACAAGTATGCGATTGGTTACAGGTTATTGGCTCCAACCATTATATTCATGAGACTATTGTGCTTCTGTCTCCTGAAATCCAAATACACAATATAATCTTAACAGATGCAATTTTAATTTGTACTGCACTGTAATAATAAAATGGGGCAACATAAGGCTCTTTACTGATATAGGGTTCAGAGTTAATTCAATGATGCTAAGAATGACTGACTGGTATTAAAAATCGGCAAATAATTAAACCTTATGCTAAAATGAATGAAGAACAATCTTGGCATTCTCTAGCAGGGTAGATTTTGATGGAATTTACTGTCAAGCTGCCACCCTTAAACTTTTCACATGAAACAAAAACTATAATTTGTCTCTCTGTAATAAATAGTGTTATATTCTTTATTTCTCCTCAAGTATTGCAGCATATACGTTGATATACACCATATGATATGATTCCTGCAGTTCTCTTTTGGGGGTAAGAGGAGAGCACATATATTATTTGTTTTAATTGAAAAGATTATTAATTGCTTCTTCATATTAACATTCACATTTGGAGAGTGACAGTATAGATATGCTAGGACATTTAAAGATTGAGAGGAAAACCATACACCTATTTAGCCCTGAAATTATATCAGATATTCAATAAATACATTTCTCATGCCTCCTAGGACTAGCTTCTGAAATGCTGCTTGTGGCTCTACCCCATTAGGCTGTACTTTCCAAAAATTCAACGAGCTCACTGAGCCTCTTTCTATTGCTGATTTTGGCAAGCTATTCTATATTCCATCTATTGTGTCTAAAGAAACTTCCCCTCAAATTGCTAATATGAGATAGTCCAGTCGAGTCCTCCATTTCAGTCATGACCTCTATGCTTTCAAATTAGTTTCTACTTCAAAAAGCTTACTGGCATCAAACTGATTTCCTTTTAGGAGTATTATTCCCTTCTACTAAATCCCACTTAGCTTTTCTTTCCCCTGAGCTAAACAGACTTGATTTATCAGTCTTCAAATTGCATTCTTAAAGCACTTTTTAGTACCTAAGCATCCAGGTACTGTAGTGATAGACATTACTAAATGCGTTTTAGAGTAGGTAAGACACGAAAGAGAATGTGTAGAAAGCTGACATGCTAAACAAAAATTTCAAATATAAATGGAAAGAGAGTTCCTTTACTTCCATTTCTATTCTTGTAGTAACACACGCCGTTTACTCCTAAATCTTCCCTTAAAGTCTCAGCTGTCTTTTCTGGGTTATATGTGATCATCCAAACCAAGCTTTGCACATGAATTATGAAGCTTACTTGAGGATGCAGCACCCAATATCCACCTATACATATAAAATTCTCTACTATTAGGCAGATATCATGCTAAAGTTGTGTGAATAAAAATCCCAAGGAACTGAAGCTGCGTGGTGCTTTTTACTTACACTTTTTTACACCATGTAACTGAAGTATGCAAATGGTTTTACAAAAATCTTGTTGCAAAGTACTCTATACTCTTTTCCAAATTTACCAGATTCAATAATTAGCAATAATGCATTAGATGCCAGTGAGAATGATAAATCTGAGTGCGTCCTACAGTGATGCTGTGGGACACATATTCAATTTTTATTAAAATATGTACATTCCCGCAGCTTGATTTCTTCCAGGCCCAGGGCTAGTGGGCCTATGCTAATTTACATGGCTGATGGAACGCATAGGTTAATCAGGGGATAGGTGCTGGTTTGATGAGCCCCCAAGGAGGCCAAAATGCAGTCACTTCCTGATTATCCTCACACATTATTTGAACTGTGCATAATCCCTCTGACCTGGACACCTTTTCCTCATCACACATTCCATCCCAAGCCTGTCTCCCCTCCAATCCCTGCTAAATTCCTTTGTAGCCAACCATTCCCAAGGCTGCTTTCTGGTAAGGAGTGAAAGGTTTCCTTGTCACTTGACTGTTGAAGGCAACCACCCCTCATGCACTTCTCATTTTGGGGTGGAAGAGCTGTAAATGTATCTCCAGTATACAGCAGTATGTAGATGTTTTTATAAATATCATTTGTTTTTAGATTATCCATGCTTACTAGCATGAGGGGGAATCATTGAAAATTGGCTGCAGGTGGAAACAAGAGATAACGCAGAATGAAGTTAGCCAATAGTACTAAGGAGAAAAATGGAAAGAAAATTTAAGGAAAAAGTGGTCGTGGTCCAGTGCTATTTCTTTAACATAGAACATCCCCTTGAAACACTGGAAATATTTTGTCAGATTATTAAGCCAACTTTCAAATCGAACTCAATAAGTCTTCTCTTCTTTATTTCCTTACTTCAGCAATAATACTCGGTAAAATATCATTATTCTCAAAGTGTGTCTAAGATTCATTGCTTTCATTTTATCTGGCAAAAAGTATGTTTTCTGAAAGACTGAAAATACGGAGCACTAATTAACTCAAGAGTTAACATATTTTTTAAAAAATTCATTTCTATGTTTTGGAAGTGATCGCATCAACTTGAATTCTTTTTAAAAAATGAAACAACATCACCATTATTGCATCGATCAATTTAAAATAAGAATGCTTACTGATATGTATGCCTTTCTAGAATTTTGGAAAACAGAAAAATCAGATCACTATTTTCTAAGCAAACGTCAGAGGACATTTTTGGGATTAACACTTCTCTGTGACAGTTTCCTCTAGAGGAGAACTAACTCTGAAACCACCACAGAGACAACATATGAGCTTTTTAGATCTCTCCACCCTGGTCAGGTGGTGATGGTGAAGCTGCTGTTGTCTCCAGGGAGTGGAAATTCATATCAAAAAATCGTTGCACATTATATCACTTCATTCCACATGAACATTAGTCTCTACTCATAAGGGGACCCAGGACTCAAGCTACTATAAATAATGAACTGCTGATTATTCTGAGAGGGCAGGTGGGGCAGACCGCGAGTGTCTGGATTGGTTCAGGCAGTCCTTGGAGGCCCTGAGAGAAGCAAGCTCTCTCAGGTCTGCAGCTTAGCAGCTGCACAGGGTTGCCAAGCGTGGTCATCTCTCCACCTTCGTGGACACACAGACTCACCCAATGTAACTTGCCATTACTGTAGATACAGTAATCCTGGCAACACAACAAGAAAAAGAATCACTTTTGTTCCAACACTAAAATTACAGTCAAGGCTCAGGAGACTATAAACAACATCTTTCACTGCTCTGACCCCCATGCAAATTTAAATCCCCCAACCTTTCTGAGCACTGTTGGTGAGCAGCCCCATTACATCTTAATGACTGTCATTA